>NW_012146967.1:2969212-2986764 GCF_000956105.1 Propithecus coquereli | reverse complement strand
GGGGGGGTGGGAGGGGCAAAAAAGGAAGAAAAAAAGAGAAAGGAAGAAAGGAAGGAAAGAAAGAGCTTTGGTATTCTCAGCCTCCACAGACAATTGCCCCATTGATGTGCTGTGAGTCACGGCGGGCCGCCAGGCCATCGTGGTTTCTGAATCACTTCCTCCAAGAGGGGCTGTCCGCTCGTTCCCGGGCTGGCTTTGGCCAGGGCTGGAATGTAGGAGAGGGCTCTGACTGCTTTCCCCCCATGCCAGAGCTCCAGCCAGGAAGCCGGAGGCGCCAGGTGGCAGGGCGGAGGGGTCTGAGTGGAAGGCAGCAGAGAAGCAGGTTGAACCTGCTTGTCCCAACTGGTGGACCCAACTCACGCGTCCCTCCCTGGTGAGAGATGGAAATGAGATGAAAACCCAGAATAAGGCCTGAGCTTTCTCCAATGGACACCAGACTCGGCCAGATCTTGATTTTCCATCCCCTACACCTTGATATTCTGGCTGATGTGGGCAAGGTTGACATCTTTGGGGCGGAAGGAGACATAAAGTTGAGCCTGGTCACTGCTACAATGACTCACATTAGGGAACTTTGAGCTGCATCTCTCAGTCTCCCATCCTGCAATTTCCATCTTTAAGGACAAGGGTCCTGATATGGCCCAAGAGGCCCTCACCAGGGTGGTGGTACTGAAAGGAGTGTCTCTTTTAAGTTCTTGCTTGGGATAAGCTGCATTCATTCAACAAAGAGCTTCACTCCATACTCTGCGCCAGATTCTGGTGTGGACGTCAGAGGTTCCAAGAGGACCTGGCCCCGGCCCCGGTCCTAGCTGTACAAAAGAAAATGACAGGCCAAGCAATGATACAAATTCAATATGGCAAGCGTGCTATAGAGGGACACAAAGGAGATCATCAAACGCCTGCTTGGGGACAGGGGGCGCCCAGGGAGGGCACCCAGAAAGGTTTGTTGGATTGAATGCGGCAGCATGTAGCGCCATTTTCCTTTGCCCGACGTTCATCCCTCCCCGCTTTCCCGCCACCAACCCCAGGGCTTTCCAGAAGGTCAGCACCTTGATTGCACCCGAAGATGAGATCCCTGTAAACTCCCTGCAGGAGACGAAGTGGTGTCTCTGCGCCATGCCAACAGAGGGCGTCGTTTCTCGGCGACCGCGGCTGTCCGGGAATATGCTAGAATGCCGCCACCTGGTGGGCACGCTGGGCCAAGTCCCTTGGACAGCTCCGCCACTCCGGGGGCACTTATCAGAGATGAGTTGACCTGGAAGCGATGCCCAACAGAGACCAGGCTTGGCACAGCTACTTATTTCACTGTAGTTGTAGGTGACGAGGACTTTTAATAAGTCCTGCCCACATTCGGCTGGCTGAAGTCTCCCTTTAAGGAGGTGGTTCGGGATGAAAGGCTCGTGTAGAGCAGGCGCCATAGCCTCGTCTCCTCCTGTCTCTCACAGCCTCCAGCAGGTCAGGTAGGTAAGGGTGCTCAGTGCGCGCATAGTCGGTGGGTATAACTACTGTATACAGTCAGCCTTCTCTGCCTTGCACCATAGTGTCCTACCACCATGCCTGGCCCTGCACATAGATGTTATGCAATTGAATAAATGAGACACTTGGAAGTAAAGGTTATGGAAATAGCGAACGTAGTTTGTTGAAGGACAATTTAGATATCGTCTAGATTGTCTAGTATAGCCTCCTTTTTCTCAGACACATACCAGGAAGACACAGTGGCTTGCCCAAGGCCACATAGCTAGTCCCAGCACTGGCACTGGTGAGCGTGTTGACTCTCCACGGTGGTTACCTGGCAGGGTCAGCCCTTGCTCATACAGGGACATGACAAGACAGCACAGGAAGTCGGGGGAGGCGTTTGTCCAGGGTCATACCCAGTGGAAGAGCTCCCCACTGAGAATTTCTGAAACTCCTTTTCAGGACTCTAATACCTGCCTGTGCTCCTAGGGCAACCAGGAACACCAGGCGGTGCATTAAATAGTCTAGCAATCCAAGAATATAGAAAGAGCCGAGGCGCAGTGACAGGACACACAGAATGTGATGCAGGAGGCACCAGTCATGTCATAGGGCCAGGTGGAGCTCTCGTCGCCCAGGAAAAGTTTGTGAAATAGTGGAACCTGTGTCCTGATGTTGTGGGAACTTGAGCTCCAGGATGGGTGGTGGTTATCCAGGTGGAAAGAGCAGTATGGCCCACATGTCACAATAAAGGGTCTGGCGACCTGCCAGCACACTCCAAATGGCTTTATCCTCTCTCTCAATTCACCCTTTTCCCTGTGCCACACTGACATTTCTAACACTCTCCCGCTTAGACCATCAGTGGCTCCCCATTGCCTCCGGGAGAGAATCCAAACATTTCCCTTATCAGTGCCCCGCTCCACCTCTCTAGCATACGTTTCATTCCTGCCTGTCTCACCCTTACCACCTTGATTACACTGTCTGCCTGTCCCCCACATGTGTTCCAATCCCGCTCCACCACTGTTATCACTGTGGCCTTAAGGAAATCGCTTAATTCTCTTTGTCTCCGTTTCCTCATCTGTAAAATGGAGCTCACTATAGCATCTACCAGATTGGGTTGTTGCAAGAATTGATTGAGTTCAGCACGCAAAGCCCTCTGACAAGTGCCTAGCACGTGGTCTGCTCGCAATATATGTTAGCAATAATTCCTGTTACTATGGCAACATGCACCATGCTTCCTCATGCTCCCATCCCTTTGCACATGCTGTTCCCTGTGCCTGAAATATCCTTCTCGACCTTCTCCCTCAGACAGACAATAGCTTATTCTTCAAGGTCCAGCTCAACATCCCCTTTTAGCAGCAAGGGAGGTTAAGGTACCCTCATCTTTGCACACACCCCTGCCACATGTTCATCCCGAACATCCTCCTCCATCAAACGGGGGTGAGGGCATCTGTTGATGGTGATACCTGCCCGAGATGCCTTATGGATTGCACAAGTGACTCTGTAGTCATCCTGCAGGGTGTGTAAATTTCAAAGCCCTTGACAAGCACGAGAGATGTGTATTTCTCCAGTCATGGAAGCGATAGATATCACTGCCCAGCCTCTGACCTGCCAAGACAGGGTCAGCCTGTCCCTCACTGACCCAAGCCCCAGGGATCCCTCCCTCTCACAAACACAGGCTCGCTCTAAAGCCCACCTGGCAGGGTCCAGGGAAGTCACACGTTGGCTGTGAGCACGGGGCCAGCACAGCCTTCCCGGGGAGCCCCCACCCGCTCCTCACCCACGGCCTTGCTCTGGTTCTCCCAGGCTCTGGGTCTGCCCGCCTCCCCTGCCCTCCCCCCAGCCTCTGCCTTTGTTCTCCCTCTGCCTCCTTTGGACTGTTTACAGTAAAAGTGAGACAGTCCCTCCCTTTTTCCTCCCCCCTCCCTTGCTTGAATGTCCTTGAATCCGTCTCTGGGGCTTTAGCAAGCCTTCCTTCTCCCACTCATCAAGCATTGTGTGAAGCACTTGCTCTCTGCAAGGCAAGTAGGAGATTCCGAATGAATAAGATGCAAACTCTGCTCCGAGGGAGGGAAGGAGGGGAGTGGCAGCATTTGTAGAAGGGCTGCTCTGTGCCAGCACAATAGCCAGACACTTTGGCTAGTCCCTGAATTCCCCCCGCTGGGGTAGGTTCCATTATATAATCTTCACTTCCCGGAGGACACAGCTGAGATAGAAATCTTGCCTGGAGTTGCACCACTATCTAAATGGCAGAGACAAAATTTAAAACCGGCATCTTTTCCCTAAACCATACCCTCATACAGCGTATAGCACAGTGGGGGAGATGCATATAATACAGGAACACGTGTGGTCCAGAATCCAGCAATACGGTGCAATCTGTTTGTGTCTCCCCAAGATCCATATGTTGAAATCCAACTTCCAGTGTGATGGTATTAGGAGGCAGGGCCTTTGGGAGGTGATGAGGTCATGAGGGTGGAGCCCTCAGGAATGGGATTAGTGCCCTTATAAGAGGGGACCCAGAGAGTTCGCTTGCAACTTCTACCATGTGAGGACGCGGGAGCCTATGAACCAGGAAGCAAGCCCTTGCCAGAAATTGAAGTTTCTGGCACTTTGACCCTGGACATCCCAGATTCCAGAATTGTGAGAGTAAACTTCTGCTGTTTACAAGCCTCCCAGTTTATGGTACTCTGTTCTAGCAGCCTGCACGGACTAAGGCACAAGCATTCTGAAGGGAATCTCAAACCAGCGGTCATCACGGGTGCCCAAGATTGCTCAGTTTCTCCTGTGTTCAATTTCCCGGGAAATGCATCCTGTGTGACAGTCTCCTCTAAATGCTTTCTGTGCGCTATGTCAGTTACTCCTCACGGCACCCTGGCAAAGTTGGTACTATTGATATGACCATTTTGGTGCTAAAGAAACAGAGGCACACGGAAGCGAAGGTATTTGCCCGAGATGACACAGCTAGAAGGGGCCAAGCTGGGATTCTGGCTCTGGAGTTTGGGCTCTGGGTGACTTTACCCTACTGTCTCCTAAGGGTGTAAAATGCAAGTGCTATGAGTGGGGGACACTTACGTGCACTGGACACGTGCTAGATGCTGGAGGTGCAATGGCAGCGTGGTCCTGCCCCAAACGGCCCGAGGCCTAAGGAGGGACTCAGCCATGAACTGGCCATTTCAGTCTAGCACAGGCAGCACCCGGGAGTGCGTGGGGACAGAGGTAGGAATGGGCCCCGGGTTTTGCCTGGGTCCCGGCCCTAGCTCCTCCACTCCCCAGCTATGTCTTGGGCACGTTAACTAACCTCTGCGCCTCTGTAATGCCAGTAGCTGTGACTCAGGGCACCACCGTTAGGATTAAAGGAGGCAGCAGGGAGACGTGATTACCCTGGTAAGACAGACAGCTTAGGTTCGATTCCCGATTCCATCCCTCCCTAGCTCTGTGGCCTTGAGCGGATTATTTCTCTGCTCCTCAGTGTCCTTGTTTACAGTGTGGGGATAATAATACCTCACAGGGTTTTCATCAGAACTGAATGGGTTAACACATATGAAGCATGTAGTCTGTGAGCACTCACTGCATGTTAACTGTCATTACTAGTTGAGTTTGTCCCCTCAATACCACCAAGTGTTACTCTCGCTGAATACATCAGGCTTCCTCATGCGTCCATCCTTTGCACATGCTGTTCCTACTACCTGGAATGCCCTTCCCTACCTTTTCCCTCCGAATGGACAACAGCTCGTTCTTGAAGGTCCAGTTCCATGTCTCGTTTGTGGCCTTTTATAGCTCCTGCAGGGGAAGTCAATGACACCCTGGTCTCCGCACACACCCCTCCTTTCCAAACACTCTCCCTGTGACCTGGCACAGACTGGGACTAAATTCTGAGGAGACCCTGCTACTTTTTCTCTACTTCCCCATTCAGCTTTGCTGCTTAGGGTCACAGAGGACCATGAAGTAGACTCTGAAACTTAGAAATGAACTGAAATTAGATGTCATATGAGGAAGTGGTCAGAAACTGTCCCCAAATGTAGTACCTACCTATTATATGTAGCTTAATCCATATCTAATATTCTTTAGTCCACCGTTTAATGTTGTATGTTAGCTAATTCCCTAGTGTATTTGTTTTCTAATACAAATCATTCATATTCTAGTCGGGTGTATTTTGTTTGTTTGCTCCTGAGGCCCCGAAGAAAATATAACGCAGGTATTTAGCAAGAACCAAGAAAGTCTTGAAGGCAATCCTGCATTTCTCGTGCGTTCGTGCTGCAGCCACTCGTTCACAAGGTCTGTTACTCACCTGGGATGATGGCTGTGTATCAGGTGCTGGAATTATACCTTCAAAGAAGTGTTGTTTATTTTCTAGAATTTCGAAAGCATCCTCATACCACGGATGGTAGAGAAACTTCAACTTGTCAGTTAATGACATCACAGCCCCTTCTGGTTTAATAGTCTCTTTTCCCTCGGGGAGTCAGTCTGCTCCAGGTCTAACTCCCCAGCACAGCTGGGGAAGTTGTCTCTGTGGGAAGACATGGTCTCTTTAGATAAGTGCTTGGTCTTTCAAATTCTACCCTTCCCTCCTTCTCCTCTCCAAGATGTTGTCCTCGGGGCAGAGAAGGGGCTTACTGTGTCTTTGGGACGTGGCGGTTGCAAGGGGAGAGAAGGTGGAGGCCTCCTGTCATGGTCCTTGGCTGGTCTCCATGGGGGCTGTAGGTCTGAACGTTGGTTGTGTCTGGCTGGCACCTGTCAAGGAGGGGTTGGCTTTGTCCTGTCCTGCACATTGAGCAGTCGATTAGCAGTGGGGCACAGCTCCTGGATGGTCTGTCCCCGGGGCACAGACAAGGCCCCTGGGAGCAAGGCCTGCTGCCCTCCCTGGCCAAGCCCCACCTTGCACTGGCGGGTGCTGCCAACGCCCTTGCGGTCTGCCTGGGCAGCCTGAATGTGAGTGGCCCCTGGCTGAAGGGTCACTTGGCCTGGTGGCAGCACCCTTCCTTGGCAAGCACCCCAGCCTGAGTTACAGCTAACTTCTGTGTCCCCCTCAATGGCTTGTGGGAGCCTCTGGTTCTCCTCCATGTCACTCGAGAAGCGAGGGTGGCTTGGAGAGCAAATGCAGAACCTCTCAGGCTGAGACAGCGCAGAGGGGCGCAGGGGCATGTGAGAGGGTCTCTTCCCAGAATCCCAAGCCAGAATGGGGCAGAACTCCCCACCCCCCTCACCAGTTTTCTCCTCCACCCAGCAAGGTCCCCTTGGCTGACACTGCAGCTCAGAGACTGTGTCAGCACACTGGCTTCTCAGTGGCCCTCCGTCCCTGTCCCTGTCTCCCTCCTGCAGCCCCCTGCAGTGGAAAAGGGTGGCTTTCTTCTTCATCCTCTCTGGCATGGACTTCCCTACATGTCTTCTTCCCACGGCACTCAGCCTCCTACTTCAGCCTGAATAGCAGAAGAGATACCTGCTCTATCCAGTAAAAGAAACCCTGTGTCTCGCTCCCCATAAGTTAATAGCAGCCAAAATAATTCAGAAATTCTGATTTTGCTTAAGATGATGGTCCTGTTACAAACTCAGTAACTCCTACTCTGAATATTAAAGGTCAACTATCCATCCCCTACCACCATTTGCTTTGCTGACGTCAGAGTCCTCATCCTCCCCAAGAAAAGCACATGCCGGCTGAGTAGCAGGAAGGTTCCACCCAAGGAGAGGCAAAGGAAAGGACATTCTACATCATGTTTCAAAAAATATGACCCTGGTTACAGCAGCTAACATTCATGAAGCGCTTACCGCGGCCCAAGCCCTTGATAAACATCATGTCACTTAATCCTCCCAGTAGTCTAGGAAGAGGGTTCTGTGATTTCCCTCATTTTACAGGTGAGCAAACTGAGGCTTCCTTAGCCCAAGGTCAAGCAGCAAGTGCACGAGAGCCAGAATCGGAACACACGTTTGACGCACAATCACTGTGCTCAAAGGGGCTTTAAGACCCGCGCTCCAGGAGTTGCAGGATGACAAGACATGCTTGTGAAATAGTGCACAGCAGGGCACGAGCCATTCAAAGCCACTCACGGAGGGCAGGAAACTTACCGTTCCTGTGCATCCACCACACAGCAGGCGCTCAGATACCACGTTGTTCTCTTGCCTTCACAACAACCCTGTACCCCCCTGTTTTACAAGCGGGGCAGGCAACTGGACTTAGGGAGGCTAGTTACCCAAATAGTCACAAAGTGGTTTTGTCTTAACCTATTCTGGCTGCTGGAACAAGATACCTTAGACTGGGTAACTTATAAGCAAAGTAAAAGAAGCCAGAAACAAAATGTCGATGTTGTATGATTTCATCTACGTGAAATATCCAGAACAGGTAGATCCACAGAGACAGAAAGCAGATGGATGTTTGCCAGAGGGTGTAGGGAAGAAAGAATCAGGAGTGACTGCTTCATTGGTACAGGGTTTGGGATCTACATAGAGGTGGTGGCTACATGATATTTTTGAACGTACTAAATGCCCCTGAATTGTACACTTTAAAATGTTAATAGATATTATGTGAATGTTGCCTCCATAAAAAAATCAATGGCATTGGTTAAAAAAAAAAAAGGAAGGATAGAAATTTATTTCTCACAGCTCTGGAGGCTGGGAAGTCCAAGATCAAGGCGCTGGCAGACTCAGTGTCTGGTGGGGGCTCTCTGATTCAAAGATGGCGCCTCTGGCTGCGTCTTCACATGGTGGAAGGGGCAAAAAAGGGACACACGTTGTATCCTCACGTGGCAGAAGAGACAGAAGGGCCAGGCAGATTTCTGAAGCCTCTTTTGTAAGAGTATTATTTCATCCATGAGGGCTCTGCCCTCGTGGCCTATTCACCTCCCAAAGGCCCCACCTCTTAATACTGTCACCTTGGGGTTTAAGTTCCAACATGTAAATTTTGGAGGGACACATCCATTCAAACCACAGCAGGTGTGAACCCAGGTCCATGTGATTTCAAGGCCTAGTGTCTTCCACTATTCTATTCCTGCCCTGTAGGTTACGGGAAGACAATGAGGCTTCCTTTCCTGCCTTGGAAGAGCTACCAACAGAAGAAATGCAACACATACACAAGTAACTACAAAAGGAGGTAGAACGTGGTAAACATCAAGAAAGAGTAAGGGACCGGCCCTGGCAAGCTCCAAGGGGTGCAGCCTGGCCCCACACAGAGCAGCAGCAGTAAATGGTTGTTGAACAGGAGGGACAGAGCTAGGCAGGCATCCTGAAAGTGAGCCCTGGGCTGGGTGTGGACCATGAACAGGATTTCAAAGTGTGGAGACAGACAGAAGTCCTTCCAGGAGTGACTCAGCCAGGGCACAGGCTCAGAGACAGGTAAGCAGGCGGCACGTTACCTGTTTGGGTGGAGTGCAGGGGACATGGAGAAGACCAGCACAGAGTCAGGCTGGGGCCAGATCTCGGGAGGCTTAGGCACAGAGCCAAGGACCTTGATTTGGGGGTCACTTGAGGAGGTAGCCGCTGACACTTATTTTTTTAAATCAGGGATGACTGCAGCCAGGCTTTAGGAAGAGTGAGCAGGATGGAGTTGGACCGAGGAACTGGGCGAGTGGGGAGGAGGAGGATATGAGATAGACTGAAAGGGCTTTTGGCAACCTGGTGGGTCCGGGCTGCTCCTGGCTGACTTACCTGTTGCTGTGTCCGATCTTACCTCTCAGGCATGGGCCCAGCAGGAGACACCCTGGCACTACAGGGCCCCCGCGTGGGTGCTGGGAGGCAGCATTGTAGCCAGGGCAGGAAGGACTTCTGCACCTGGTCCAGGTAAGCAGCCTCTGGAAAAAAGATGAGGTCAAGGCCAGGCAGGTACTAATGGTGCAGTGTCACGTGGTCGTAGAACACACCTAGAGTTGAAGGGATTGGAAAGGAAGCAGGCAGGGAAGGAGGGGATGCCTTTATGAAGCATCCATTCTAATCCCCGTAACCCAGTGAGAAAAGGTACTATTTGCAGATTTGAAAATCGAGGTTCAGAGAAGTCGTACAATTTTCTCAAGGTTACAAAGCTAGTGAACGGCTGTCAGAATTTGGACCCGTCTTCCTGATCTCATCAACACAACACACTGTCTTCCCCAAAGCCCGCCTTCCACCTCCTGACCCGTAACCTTTCACCTCCTGCATCTCCTGATCGGGAGCTGTCTCCCACGTGGGAGCAACTAACTTCTGCACTGGAAGCCTCCCCCGAAATACAGTGTCAGCCTGGTCCCTGCAGACCCTCTCCCCAGGGACACTAACTCTGGGTTTGGTTGGAAGTAGAGTTCTAGCATTTTTTTCTTACCTCGTTTTCTTACCTTTTTTCCTACTTTTTCTTACTCTTTTTGTTTATTTTTTCTTAGCAGTATAGGCTTTTATTTTTAAGGGTAAGTCAGACATCAACTTCATAACATGACTGGATAGGGATTTTTTAGCTGACATTTGCCATTGACAGAAAATTCTAAAGCCTTAGGATATCATCATGGCCTCTCTTACCTTGTTTTGGGGGGTTTTTTTTGTTGTTTTTTTTTTTTTTAAAGGAAAGAGAGGAGAAAATGTGTCCAGGCTGGGAAAAACAGTGGTGGGAAGGCAACTTGATAACTGATGATTTTCTGAGTGCTTTGGCCTGAAAGAAGCCAACAGCTGCAACATATTGGTTACGTGGAAATCATTAAGTCATTCTGGGAAGGAATGACAAATGTGTGTGCCTGTGTGTATAGGGTAGACACGTGTTTACGTATGGAGCAAGGCACCCACAGAGGGAATTGCTTCAATATTGCCTCCAGGCCAAAAGAGGGAAAAAAAATGTGCAATGAAAACCCCATTGCAACAGGCAATTTTGAAGATCGAATTCTTGTTTAGTGGGAACCTTGAACTGCAAACGTAGGGGGACTTCACCTTTTCCTCGACATCTAAGCTGATAGGGACTCCCTGCAGCAAGAGGCAACTTGGGGTACAACCAACCTGAATAGAGTGTCAGGAGCCCCTGGTTGCGATTTCCTCTCTGCCAATAACTAGGCTGTGACCCTGAGGAAGTTTCTCCACCCTCTTGGGCCTCAATTTCTCAAACGTAAAATGAGGGAGTTTGACAAGATGGTCTCTGACGTCACTTCCTGCTCTGACATTCTGTGGATGTGCAGGAAATGTCTGCAGCATGAATTCTGTGGGACGGAGCGTCTGCTTCTTCGACTTAGGCTGCTGGTCCTCCCCCCACCCAGAAAGTGTTT
Organism: Propithecus coquereli; assembly: GCF_000956105.1. Taxonomy (NCBI): domain Eukaryota; kingdom Metazoa; phylum Chordata; class Mammalia; order Primates; family Indriidae; genus Propithecus; species Propithecus coquereli. The sequence continues at coordinate 2,976,115 of NW_012146967.1, read as the reverse complement.
TCTTTAGTGAAATCAGATTTTTACGTAAATCTCATTTGCCTAGTTGCATGTAACCATTTGCGTTCACAATTACGTTATGCCCCCAAACTACTTCCCCTGCTCTTCTGTCTCCGCTCCTCAGGCCATCGCAGTTGGCCAAGATCTCCAATTTCTTCCCCCTGTGCTGTGTGGGCCGGTCCCTGCCACCCGGGAGGCCTGGGCAGCAGCTGACCCCAGGCTCTCAGGAGATGCACCTTCTATTCTAATCACTGGGCATTTTCCCCACAAAGACATCCTCCCTAAGGAGGACTATAGAAGTAGCTGTTATAAGGTAGTAAAATAAAATTCTACCAGTATAATAATACTTGGTATTATAATAATACTTCCAGCCTCTCTCTAATGCTCGGCAATGAGCTAAGTGTTTGACATGCATTACATCGTGTAATAACAGACTCAGACCATCGCAACACTGTGCAATAAGCACACAACGTAGCGAATCAGAGCGACTCTCTGGAATTAGAGTCCCAGCTCTGTCTCGCACCAGCCGTGTGAGTTTGGGCTTTTTACTTCACTCCTCTGTGCCTCCATTTTCCCCTCTACTGGTGTAATGGGAATAGCAGGAGTATCTTCCACGTAGGACTGTTGTGAGGACTGAGAATTAGCAGAGGTGTAAGGCGCTTAGCACAGTGCCTGGCACTTAGTACGTGCTCAATGAACTCGGGCCCTTGTTGTAATCGCTGGGGAATGAACAGACAGACGCATTTGGGATTGCATCTGCCTTCGGACGGGGGCGGCCCACAGAGCAGGGGCATTTGGGGAAGTGTTTTCTGTGTGAGTATGAATCTGCCCCCAGGACCTTCTGACACCCTGAATTTTATGAAATCAAACCCTACCGGTCATGAACCCCTTCTCAACCTTGTCAGCCTTCCCTCCCTGCTTTTCCCACACAGATTTCTTATTCCCACAAGGCTCAATGAGACACTTGGGAAAATATTTTCCAAAATAAATTTCAAGACATTATTTGACTTAAACCATCCAGTTCTGTGGCCCAGCCCTGTCTGCTAATGTCACCGCCCTGTCCCTATTTAGACTGAGGTTTTACAACCGATCAGCTCCTCTCCAGGGCTTCCCTGTTCTGCCACCTCCTGCCTGAGTCATCCTGTGATGTCACAACCCTGGATTTATGATGTTGGCTGCTGTGGTCTCGGGGATGACTGTAGATGGGCCCTGCCCTGGGCCCAGCTGTGAAGCTGGTTCCATTGTGTCCCACCTCCCACCACCCCTTTCCTCCATGGTGGGGTGGGAAGAGCAGCTCTGGGAGCCAGACAGGACAGGGCTGCTTCCAAGTTCAGCTCTTTCCCTTCCATGTGACTTGGACCAGGAGGACTTTCTCAAAGTCTCAGTTTCCTCATTAATAGATGAGGATGTTTGAAGATGAAATGAAACAGACTAGATGAAAATGCCTATACCTGGTACATAATAACATAGGTCATTAATATCTACTGTCGCAGTTATGATACAGAGCACACCATCCTAAAACTCAGTAGCTTAAACAATAATCATTGTTGCTCCCATAGGTCGGGTGGCAATTGGCTGATGTAGGCCTGGCTCCGGGTGGACCAGCAAGCTGGCCGGGACATGCTCTCAGCATGGCCATCACAGAGGTGCAAGAGGGCCACGCCCAAATGCACAGGCACATTTTATGCCACTGTTTGCATCATTCTGCTAGTAGCCCATTGGCCAAAGCAGGTGACGTGGCCAAGCCCAAAATCAGGGGCGGGGGAAGTACACTCCTCCTCTAGTGGAAGAAACTATAAAGTCACCTGGCAAAAGGTATCGATACAGAGAAGGGTGAAGAATTAGGAACCACTGTTGCTGTATAGCACAGTCTGCTGTAATAGATGGTCAGGAAATACTTGTTTCCTTATTCCTAACTCTCCTCCACATCCAGGAGCCTCTTGATTTCACTTCATGCCCATCCAAACTCACTGTGAGGAAAGAATGTAAAACTCATGCTCTTCAATATAAGCAACCAGTAACTGTTGTGTAGCACCTCAGAGTTAAAAGGTGCTTTTCTAACAACAATAACAATCGCAATTGTCCACCTCAGTGTCCACTGTGCACCAGGCTCTGAGCTCAGCCTGCACTGTGTGTATGACGTCATTTAATCCTTTCGGCAACCCCAAGAGGTAACTACGTTCCCATTTTACCACCAAGGCAACCGAGGCTTTGAGAGGTTCACCAACCTGCCCAAGATCATTTAGCTAATTTGTGCCAAAAAGGGCTTTTACAAAGCCAAGTTTCAAATGCAGATCTTTTGCACCAATGTTATGTTCTTTCCATGAAACTGCCGAGGGCAGGATTTTCGATAGGAGCAAAACTTCAAGTCCAAGTTTCCCAAACTTCAACCTTTACAATTTTTACCATATTTATGTGCCATCTATACTACAATCTATATAATTATCCATTATTCTTTAAAGTTTCTCCATTTTAACTTAAATAAATTATATTTTTTAAAAGAAACTCTGTACGATGACGACCCTAAATGGAAAACCAATATCTCCTGCCATAAACAAAAGAAAGGAACCATAAAAAGGCTAACAAAAACAAAGCAATATTATTAAATTCATGCTGGATCCTTTCGCCTGCTGTAAGCTCCAAGCTCCAAGAGAGAGTTCAAGGTTCGCAAGCACTGGGGAAGCATGAAAAGATAACCAGCACCAAACTGCGATTCCCCCTGATATTAATAGAATCCCAATCTTTTCAATTCTCTTAAGTGAAAAGAAGATAACCTTGTCAGCATGTGGTTCAGTCTATTGATGATATATCCAAGCATGACCAAAAATCATCTCAGGGGTCGCCAGGAACTCTCCAGCTCCACCTCATATGCCTGGAGCCTTGGAGGGGGAGCCCATGACTGTTTCAGAGACGAGACCAGCAAGGGACCTTATGTGGGTCCTTCACACCCTCTCCAACTGACCCTCTTGAATTTGGTCATCATAGACCTGCAAAGGGGCGTACTAGATGGCATCTTCTAAGGGCAAAGGCTAGTTTTCTCATGACATAGAGAATAAACAGAAGAGATAAAACCCAGACACACAAAACAGGTGACGAGACCGTCCCCCAAGCCTTCGGCAGTTACAGGGAAATACAGACCTGGACTAATTCAAGTCCAGGAAAGTTTTACTTGGTTCCCAGCAAACAACTAAGGCGGGGGCTTCAGGGGAGCTAGCCCTTTGTCTTTTACCCTGATGACTTCTTACCACCTGTGCAGAACTGCTCTCCACAAACCTCTCCCACAAGCAGAACAGGTCTCCACTCATTCCAGCTAACCCACCTGCAATATCTCCTGCAAAACAGAACCGCAAAGGAAAGAGGGACATTGGTACTTGCTGTTCTTGTATTCCTGCAATATCTGCCTCCATTCTTCCCACCGTTTCATTCTTTCTCAGTCTCTGCTCACACAGGCAGTGGGATGAGAAATGTCTCAATTCTTCACCCTGAGAAAATCGTATCCATAGTTTGCAGGGCCTGGGAAGACCTTCCCAACATCTTGCTGCTCCCATAATGCTGGATTTGCAACCTTCTTGAAGCACCTGGTAGAATACATCCACTCCATCTTTATTCCTCTATTATCCCAGAAAAATCTAGTGCAAAGAAGTGTTCAAAAAATGTTTAAAACTCAGATGTAAATCTTTATTGAAATTGCCAACACTAAGCAAGCATGTGAGTAAGGACCTCAGTCTACCATCCCAGGGGGACTCAGATGCAAGAAATGTAACTGGATTTTTCTAAGGTTCGATTTATTTTCTATTTCAAGCCATGGACGAAACTCAGTTTGGGGTTGCCTTCCCTTCTCCTAGAGTTGTGCAGAAATTCTGGAGCTTGAGTTAGTTCCAAGGCATTGGGAGGGAACAGACAACATCATGGGTGCAGGGGACAGTCGTGGAGATGTCCATTGCCCTGTGTGCTCAGTTGATTGTCCACACAGGTTGCTGTTAAGGCCGTGATCAGTTCCACCCGCGGGGTCCCTCTCGGGTCTCTCTGCTGCTGTGCGCCCTTCCTGGATGCACAGGAATCGTCCTCCTCTTCTCAAACCTCATTAGGTGCAGAAATTCTAACAGAGGCTCCGTGCACCTGGATGTGTCGTGCAGCCATTTCCTCTCTAGAATCTTGCTGCCTCTCCAGTGATATGGTCCTACCAGCAAATAGTGGGCAGGTCCCCTCCTCACCCAAATCCCCAAAACCCCCTTGAAATTTGCACCTTACCCCAGGGCTCAGGCACCAGAAGCAGGGTGCAGCTCCCCACCCCAAAACGTCTCTCCTTTTGTGGATTTACCTCCACATCTCCCTTTCCCCCAGACGGGGGGATGTTGTTCTCCCAAATGTGCATTCCACTATGCCAGCAGTCATTTGGTTTTCCTAAGGACTTGGGCTTTGGAAACAAAAGCCAATGAGCAGAGAGCAGTTACGTCCCTTTCCTGAAGCAGCGACCACACCGCAGCCAAGTGGCTCAAACAGGGAAGGGTCTCCAGAGAGAAAGGACACACCAGGGTGGAAAAAAATTACCAATGAATATTTCAGAAGTATCGTCCAGCCTCAGGAGCTTTAAACACACACGGAAGCCCGTGTTACTTTTAGAGCAAATCATTCAAGTTTAAGATACAAGGAGGTATTTTCTGCCATTCCTAGGCCCTTAGCTCTCTTTTAACTATTGTTTGGCTTTAGGGAGGATACTGGACCCCTTGTAAGTATTTCTTAATTTTTCTAGGAAAAATGTTTTGGAGGAAGAAATGTTACCATGAAAAGGCCCATTTTTACCTCTGAGCCCTCTCTGCCTTCTGTCCCCTGTGTGTTCTCTCTCGGGACTGGGCACCTCTCCGCTGCCCCGTCTCACCACCCGCCCCCACAACGACGGTGATGAGGACATTTGAAGTTATTCTCAGAACTGAGCTGGGGATGGGAGTCAGAGGCGCAGTGATTCCAGAAAAAGGCTCGAACCAGGTTTCTCCCCCACTCCCTCCCCTTTCTGGGAACAGCCAGAAAAAGAGAAGAAAGTCCTCACTCAAGCCTGCAACACTGGGAGGCCCCCATGCAGCCTCCCCTGGAATGGAAGGAGGGAGGCAGCCGCCTCTGCTATTCCAAAGGGGATTTCTGCACTTCCTGGCAGGCTCCGGTACACAAATGTGTTTGTTTAGGAGGGAAAGGAATGCCACTGATTGCTCTGGTGGCGGTGGTGGTGAGAGAAGACAAAAATAATCTCCCCAGCAGTTAGCTCCATTTCCTCCGGACCGGCAAGCTCCCTGCTTGTTTGGGCTCGGAGGGGTTTATTTGGGAGGGTTATGTGGACCCAGGACCCCTGACACTCACGTGGCAGGACAGCTGCCACCTGGCACCTGGAAGAAGGACCTTTATCCTCAGTGTGGCTTCAGGGACTGGTGGAGAGCACCTCCCTCCTCCTCCCAGCCACTGTCCGTCTCCAGCCCTGAACACGTGGCCTTGCGCTGAGCGTCTCCGTTTCCATGTCCTCTCTCCCCGGGGAATTGCTGGCTAGCCTAGCCTAGCGCAGTTTCTGGCACACAGTAGGTACTCAATATATGTTTGAAACTGGACCCTGACTCCTAGCTCCCTCCTTGAATAGTTCTGCCCTGCCACCATCTGTCTCACCTCTTTCTTGAAGCGCAGCCTCTCGGTTAATGCGCTCAACAATCCTTAGGGAAGTGTTGTTATAATCGTTTTACAAATGGCAAGGCTAAACTCAAGGTCAAGTTCACACTGACAGTAAAATATTGGAGCTGCGAAATACTGGGATTTGAACATGGGTCTTTCTGATCTCTTTCCACTATAGCTCGCTCTGTCTCTCTCTCCCGGATCCCTCCTCCATTCTGCATTTACCTTTCCCTTAGGGCCTGCTCTGCCTACCCACACACGTGGTCCTAATTCTCCCTCTCCTTGTTCTCAGCGCCCTCACTCAGAGATTTCAAGGACTCTCTGGGCCTTCGGCAGCGGACTCCAGTAGACCCTTGCAGGGCAAGATTAGGTGGCAGTAAGAAAGTGGAGAATAAACTTCCTCCCTGTCTCTGCTCAGACCTCACCCCCTCAAAGAGAGTTTCCCTGTTCCTTTTTTAAAGCTCATCTTTTGAAGTGAAAATTAGGTGTGTATTTTATAATGTCCATATGGATCCACATATTAATACAAGTATAACTTTTAGGTAGATTAAAAAAACGACTCCTACATTGAGATATGTCCCCATGTTTTTTTGACAGGACACCTGATCAAACGAGTTTGGGATAGGGCGCCGATGGGGGTTCATGTCCCTTCACGATCCCGTGTGGCTCAGATTGCCCTTCTGGGGAATGGAGGGACTCCTTAACCCAAAGCAGAGAGTGAGCATTTCCAGAGGCGATGCCCTGGAAGTGGGGGTGCCCGTCTTTGGAGTCCTGAGAGGGGCAGTTTGCACCCCTGGGAATGGTTTCTCAAACAATGAGGGTTCTCCCGCTTCCTCGGAAGGCACTTGTAAGGGTTTTTTAAATAACAGCTTTACTGAGACATAATTCACATACCATATAACTCACCCATTTAAAGTGTACCGTGCAATGGTTTTTAATATATCCACAGATATGTGCAACCATTACTGCCTTCAATTTTAGGACATTTTTCTCGCCCAAAAAGAAACCTCACACCCATTAAGCAGTCACTTCCCATTCCCTCCTTCCCTCCCCCAGCCCCTAAAAGTCCTAAGCGATAATCCATCTGCTCTGTGCCTCTATAGATTTGCCTGTTCTGGACATTTCATGTAAATGGAACCAAACAGTGTGTGGTTTTCGTGTCCGGCTTCTTTCACTTGGCGTAATGACTTCAACGTTCATCCACGTCGTAGCGTGTATCAGAGCTTCATTCTCTTTTTCATGGCTGAATAACAT
>NW_012146967.1:2965820-2967976 GCF_000956105.1 Propithecus coquereli | reverse complement strand
CTGTCTCAAAAAAAAAAAAAAAAGGCACAGTCCCTGCCCCCAAGGAACTTAGAATCTGGCAGCGAGGCATGTGGTAAATGCTATAGCAGAGGTTTGCTCCTGGGAGTATGGGCAGGAGAGGCCGTCAGCATGGGCTGGGGGTACCAAGGAGGGCTTCCTGAAGGAGGCGAGGTCTCAGTGGAGACTGGAAGACGGTGTGTCCTGCACCCAGCAGAGGGATGAGGGAGAAAGCATTTCAGGCAGAGGAGCGGCAGGGACAAGGGTAAACACGCAAGAGGGAGCCCACGTGTTTGTGGGGAGAAGTGGGGTTTGTGGTTCTAGCACACACGGATTGTAGAAAGGAGGGGCAGAAGGAGCCCGAGACTGAAGAAGTGCATCAGGATCCGAGGGGAAGGGGACAGGACCCTAAACCACCTGAGAGCCACACAAGGTGGCCTCTAGCCCAGCACTAAACTGCAGCACTCATCCGAGGACAAGAACTTAATCCACAGACGTTAAAGAAGCAAAAGGAATCGCAGGGAAGAGGCGGAGACTGATAATACCTGACGTGGCTCCCACGCAGACTGTGCACCTGGCACCCTTTAAACACATTAGATGTGATAACTGTCCACATCCTCACAACATCCCTATGATGGTGTGACCATCAGCATCCTCATTTCAGAGCTAAGAAACCTGAGGCACAGAGAGGTTGGGAAACTTGTCCAGCGTCACACAGCTGGCAAGCAGGAGCGTCAGGACGTAAAGCAAGCAGTCTGGCTCTAGAGGCTGTGCTTCAACACCAACACTTCATTTCGCCTCTGGTACGATTTAGAACTGCAGTGCCTCCTCCCAGCTGGGACTCGCTGTGCGGAGCAGAGCAGTGGTCAGTAAGTGTTCACTGCACTGTTGTTTCGATTGCTGTTTCCAGGGCAGGGTTCTCAGACTGCACCTCAACTCTGCAGGGGGCGTGCAGGTTCTTGGCAGGGGATGGAGAGGGTGGAGTTGCTCCATATTTATCGGTTTTATATCCTGGGACACTGGCTACAATTTTAATTTTTTTCAAAGGGAAAGTCATTGCTTTTTTTAAAATGGAGAGAGAGAGTCAGAGAGAGAGAGAGAGAGAGAGAGAGAGAGAGAGAGAGGAGCACAGCGTGGAGGGTGAGCTCCTGGTAGTAAGGGGGACCTGGGCAGAGGATTCCACAGGGGCACAGAGGCAGCCTGGAACCCAGCCAGGGGGAACCAAGAAGGGTTTCCCGGGGAGGAGGCGATGCCGGGGGCAGTCCCGAACGATGAGCAGTAGTCAGGTGAGGAAGAGGACACCAGGGTAACAGCCTGAGACCCCTCATACGGGGGAACCACAGACGCTGGCATTGCTGGAGGCCGCGGGAAGCTGCTTAGGGACTTTAAGGAAAAGAGATTAGCGGTCAGATACGCATCTTAGATCTTAGCTGAAAGTCCTTTTTAAGGATGCCTTAAACTCCCTGTTCCAACGTGCACGCCATCTGTGTTGCCCCTATGAACACAGGGGCATTCAAACAATATTTGAATTCAGTGCTGCAGCGTGGAGCAGGAGATGCCGAGAATCGTGAATTTATTTGGATAGGCATGCTTGTGCGCAGCTGGGTGCTATAGCTTCGTGTTTAAGGACATGGATTCGGGTGCCAGACTGCCTGCCCGGTTTGAATCCTGGCTCTGCAATTTATCAGCTTTGTGGCCTCAGGCAAGTTTCTTGACCTCTCTGTGCCTCCAGTTTCCTATCTGTAAAACGGGTAACATTGGTGCCTACTGGATAAGGTAGTTATGAGAATGTAATAAGTTATTACACATCACATATAGAGTGCTCAGAACAGAACCTCGAAGCAGTCAGTGGATGTTGGCAAGTATTGCCTCCACTTTTGTCTCCTACAGCTTCCCTCCAAGGACCCTCTGTCCCTGGTGGCCGTCCCTTGACTGTCCAGTCTTCTAAATCGGCTAAGTCCATTCCTGAAGCTAAGACTGTGCCAATGCTAGTTCCCTGCTGAGATGCCCTGTCCTCTCCCCGCTCCCTCCGCCACAGAGATCAAAATCTACTGTCCTGACCGGGCGCGGTGGCTCACGCCTGTAATCCTAGCACTCTGGGAGGCCGAGGCGGGCGGATTGTTTGAGCTCAGGAGTTCGAGACCAGCCTGAGCAAGAGC
>NW_012146967.1:2964969-2965770 GCF_000956105.1 Propithecus coquereli | reverse complement strand
CCCGTGCGTGGCTATAGCCACAATTTGTTTATTTATTCATCAATCAGTTGGCAGACACTTGGGTTGTTTCTACCTTTGGCTAATGTGAGCAATGCTGCCCTGGACATTCACGTGCAAGCTTTGGTGGGGACATTATGTTTTCACTCCTCTTAGTTATCAGATACCACCGCGGGGTGGCATTTCTGGGCAACGGGTGCTTGTTCAAAACACAGATTCCTGGGCCTCCAGACTGTCTAGGAAGAGACGCAGAGCTCACAGTGTGACAATTAGCTCCCCAGCGACTCTGAAGTGCACAGGAGTTCCAGAGCCACCGGCCTCAAGTGAGCCGACGCTCATTCCAAACACGTGGTCTCCGGGGGTCAGATCTCCAGTCAGGAGGAGGCCAGCCCTGCCTGGCTGCCTGTAGTGCTGCCACCATCGTTGACACTGGTGCGCAGTTTAGTTAGCTTTATCTCATGTACGATGATGCCGTGGAACCACAGTTAATCCTCGTAATCAGTCTCTGAGGCTGGCGTGACTGTCCCCACATTGCTGCAAGGAGACAGAGACAGGAGCCAGCGCCCAGGCACGCCCAGCTGTAAGCTGCAGGGCAAACCAGGGCCTCCTGACTTGAGCCCAGTGCTTATTTATAATACCCGTTGTGACTCTGTTTTCCAAACCAAGATGAATCCCAGTGCTCTCCCAAGTGTGGATGTGTTTACGGAGACTGCGAGGGGTTGGGGGCTGGAGTCCTATCGGCTCAGTCCCTCCCCCACCCCAACAGTGCCTCCCTGGGGCCCTTTAGTAGAACCCCTAGTTCTC
>NW_012146967.1:2958417-2962198 GCF_000956105.1 Propithecus coquereli | reverse complement strand
CAAAAAAAAAAAAAAAAAAAAAATCTACTGTCCTCAGGGACCCACCCAAGTCCTGAAGGCCTCCCACAGCCACCAGGTCCCTCCTCTTTTCTTAACGCCTAAGCACTCAGGACCAGCCTTGCCTGGGGGCACTTCCTCCAGCATGGCCTTGTTATTCCGCAGGCCAGCTGGGTCCCTGGGCAGGGGGGACATGGAAAATGGCCTAGCTGTGGTTTCACAAGCCCCAGGCTAGAAACCAGGGCCTCTGCCACTTACTGTGGGACCTGGGACAAGCCACTGCTCCTCAGAGCCTGTTTCCTCAGCTAAAACTCGGGGTAATAAAATCACACCAGTCTGATGGAGTTCCTGGGTGCGTCGAGTCAGAAAATGAACAGGAAGTGTTTCGTGAAAACAAGAGCTGATACTTTGGTTATTACTACAGGCCTGGCACGAAGTGTGTTACATGATGTCAGATCAGTTGACAGCCCTGCGGGGCAAAGTGCTCTGTGTCTCCCATTTGATAGACGAGGAAACCGAGATACACAGTGGAGAAGTAATTCGCCTAAAGTCACGGCCCCTGTGGGGACGGGCTGGGTTAGGACCCGTGGGTTGTGGGTTCCGAACAAACACCCTTGAGCCTGTATCAACAGTCAAGTGCTGGCCTTCATATCATCATTCGCAACTACCCAGTGAACTCATGCGAGTGGGAGCCAGAGACGTCGGCGTCAGTGCCTGGGCTTGCGAATTCTGTGTGCATCACATAAATAGAAAATGAGAGAGAAAAAAACACAGTGAAGGGCAATTTCCCCGGATTTTTGGTTTATTTCTCTACCAGTAATATAATCAACGCTTAAACCAGGCTGAGAAATAAATAGGAGGGGAAGGTTAAGGAGGGTGTTTGCCAAGCAGCTGTTGAAGGCCTGCAGGGCCCCTGCTCAGCCCCAGCTTCCTGCCCCAAACCCTGGAGCCCTGAGCTGTGGGTTCGCTGTCAGAAAACCTCAGGGCAGGAAGGAACTTTGGAGATCGTCTGGCCCATCTCCCGTTTGTTCCCAGATGAAAAAGCAAAGGCCCCGCAGGCCCCAAAGGGAAGGTGTCTTGGCCAAGGTCAGGCCGCAACTTCCCATTAATTTAGGGCTTATCCAACACCGCACCCCTCACAAACAGGGTGTCCTTTATAGATGAGCCCCTGAGCCCCTGAAAGGAGAAGTAATATGCCCAAAGTCACATGCTAGAAAATGTCACAGCTGGGATGCCAATGCCCTGGCAAGAGCTCCAGCCACCACAGCACGCTGCTCAGCGGGAGCAGAGCCCCACGTCCAGGTTGCCCGTTCGAGTTTCTTTTCCCAACACCAAGGTGCTGCCTGCAGTGTCCTGGGAGACTCATCACCCCCTCCTGCCAGCACGTCCCTCATGGCCAGTGCTGGAGCACCCAGGGCTCCACCCTGTGCCTGGTGACATGGAAGCAGGCCCACTCACGTACCCCGATACCCCCGCATCGTGCAACGAGGCCACCAGTGCGAGAACTCCTGTAACCCCTTTCTCTGTCCAGGGCAGCCCCTCTCTGCCGGTCTGCGGCATCTCTTTGGCGCCCGCTAAACCAACAGAAGGGTGACCGGATCCTGGCCCTTCACTATCTGACTTGTTTTTGTAGGAAGTAAATCTAAGAGCCAAAAACAAATTCCTTACCTCATACACTATTCATTCCCTGCCTTTGGTGACATAAAAAGGGCTCTGGCTTGGACAAAGCAGGCTTTAGAGTGGAGGTACTGGAGTCTGATTACCCTGGGTTCAAATAATACATCACCACTTATCGCCGTGTGACTTTGGGCAAGTCACTTACCCTCTCTGGGTCTCAGTAGCTTCATCCATAAAATAGAAATCTTAACAGTACCTACCTCATAGGGTGGTACAAGGATTAAATGAGATACTGAATGTAAAGCACTCTGATTCCTGGCACATAATAGCTGTTCAATAAAAAGCATGGTTACTACTGAAGCCCTCGGAAAGACACAGCACCTCTAAGGTTGCCCATTTTCAAAAGCACAGGGTTGCATCGAGTGGTTTCCTAACGTCCTTCCTGCTTTAAGAATCTGTGGATTTGCTTTAAGAATCTGTGGATTTATGTGACTCCAGGTGAACTTTGATTCTCTTCTTCTTGCCTTGGAAGGAACTTTAGGATGTCCAGACTTCAGCCATGAGCAGAGCTGTGCAGAAGATGTGCTCAGATGACTTAAGAGACTAAAGAGACAAGGGTTTCAAGACAGGTGCAAAACATCATCTGGCCTTCGAAGGCACGTTAAAATGCCCCTTTGACTAGGGTTTGTAGGAGGGCCGGAATCCGCGTTGCTGTTAAACTCAGAGCCAAGGTCAGCCTCAAGAGGCTCCTCAGTGGGCTGTGCTGGATGTACCGGAGTTTTCAGGTTAAGCACGTCTGTATTTGGCTTCCCGTGGAAGAGTAGGGAACACACATGCAGCCTGCGAAGGGGCCAGGACAAAGGGGTTTGATCTTTATCTTGACAGCAGTGAAAACTCATTGAAGGGTTTTAAGCAAAGGGAGATCTAAGAGAGAACTTTCTGCAGGGACAGGAATGTCCTAGTCCTGATCACGTGGTGGCCACACAGCTGTACATGTATGTAGACATTTATCAATCTGTATTCTTTAGGAATATTCATTTTACTGTATGTAATCTAGGCACCAGATTTTTTAAAAAGAAAAGTGTGTCCCAGCTAATCAGAGGCAGAACCAAGATGCAAATCCAGAAAAGTCCAGGATCAGGAGAGGCAAGTGAGGCAGGGCTGCATCCTGTCTTGATTTTAAATGTTGTTATTTTGTTCATTATGGATTTATTTGCATTGATTTTCATTTCTTTAAATATCACATTAAAATATTTATTTTGATTTCTGACTTTGGCAGCACCTTCTTAAATTTTGATTTAATTTTCATTTCATTTCACTTTCACGTTGATTTAATTTCCCAGGCAAGGGTCTCGCCCTCCTCACTCCGGCCCTGCCCCTGGTTATCCAGCTCTGGTCCTTTCCAGGGCACACGCTCTTGACCACCCCACAGTGTGTTCTCTTGGTCATCGTCACCACCGGGATTCGAGGAGCAAAAAGATGCTTTAGACTGGGAGCTGGACAAGAAGGAAGGTTCCAAGGAGTCCCACCCTCCCACCACCCTCCCCAGGAGCGGCTCTGGCAAAAGACAAAGAAAAAAGTTTATAAAGTAGTTAAATAAACCTGAGGATGACAAAGAAGAGGGAGAAAGGGGAGGTATTTGGGCCTAGGAAGCACACTCCCACCCACCAACCTCCCTCCATCATGCCACCTGCCTGAGAAAGCCTGAGCCACCTGTGCCAGAGCTGACCCGCCAGCCTGCTCTTGCAAGCCTGGTGCATTGTCACGTTCAAGTGCTGGATGCAAACATTCTGATGAAGGTTTTTGTATATATTGTAACAAGGGTAGCAAATGATTCTTTGCATTACATAGTGCTTGGAAGTTTGCAAATGCTTTTCCACATGCTGCCCAGATAGCAGCTGGGCCTCTCTCCTTGCCTCTCAGGTCTAGATGTGATTTTCGTGGACCTTCATTCATTTCACAATCTCCTGGTAGGTTTATGCAAATTCCTAGAAGATCAGGAAGCCTCTATTTCCACCTCCAAGGCTGCGGTTCTGCTATCACTGCCCCAGATCCCACACTCACACCCTGAGCAATTTCTGAGTGTGAGGGATTTCACCAGAGATTCAGGAAGCACACTAGACAGGGTCACGGCAGAGGCTGGGGGGTGGGGAGCCCTTCACCTTCC
>NW_012146967.1:2898447-2958367 GCF_000956105.1 Propithecus coquereli | reverse complement strand
CTGCATTCATTTGTAAAAGTGATTCTTAATGACATTTTGAATTTCTTTCTGCAATATTGTAACAATCCCATAATCTTCTTAAGTTTTGATTTAATTTTCATTTCATTTCACTTTCACGTTGATTTAATTTCCCAGGCAAGGGTCTCGCCCTCCTCACTCCGGCCCTGCCCCTGGTTACCCAGCTCTGGTCCTTTCCAGGGTGCACGCTCTTGACCACCCCACAGTGTGTTCTCTTGGTCAGCGTCACCACTGGGATTCGAGGAGCAAAAAGATGCTTTAGACTGGGAGCTGGACAAGAAGGAAGGTTCCAAGGAGTCCCGCCCTCCCACCACCCTCCCCAGGAGCGGCTCTGGCAAAAGACAAAAAAACGTTTATAAAGTAGTTAAATAAACCTGAGGATGACAAAAAAGAGGGAGAAAGGGGAGATATTTGGGCCTAGGAAGCACACTTCCACCCACCAACCTCCCTCCATCATGCCACTTGCCTGAGAAAGCCTGAGCCGCCTGTCCCAGAGCTGACCTGCCAGCCACGCCTCGTGCATCGTCACGTTCAAGTGCTGGATGCAAACATTCTGATGAAGGTTTTTGTATATATTGTAACAAGGGTAGCAAATGTTTCTTTGCATTACATAGTGCTTGGAAGTTTGCAAATGCTTTTCCACATGCTGCCCAGATAGCAGCTGGGCCTCTCTCCTTGTCTCTCAGGTCTAGATGTGATTTTCTTGGACCTTCATTCATTTCACAATCTCCTGGTAGGTTTATGCAAATTCCTAGAAGATCAGGAAGCCTCTATTTCCACCTCCAAGGCTGTGGTTCTGCTATCACTGCCCCAGATCCCACACTCACACCCTGAACAATTTCTGAGTGTGAGGGATTTCACCAGAGATTCAGGAAGCACACTAGACAGGGTCACGGCAGAGGCTGGGGGGTGGGGAGCCCTTCACCTTCCTCTCAGGCTCCAAGCTCCCAAAGCTTTCCAGACTGCCTGGAGAGCTCCAGCTTCTCTTTCTCACGGGCAGAGTAATTCCACCTGCCCAGGTGTAGGAGCCCTCCTGGGTCCAATCCCTCCCCCGAGGGAGCCCAACAGCTCGCCTGGGAGACCAGAGCCTCTTCCTCCAGAGAAAAGGCCCCCATTTTTCAATTACAATGAGGAAAATTGAAAAACACACCAAAGGAAACATTCCCAGCAACGAGCACAGGTCACAGCAGGGAGGATCAGGCATCTTCTAGCTCATAACTAAAGATCTGAATGACAACTCAGGGACGGAGTGAAACCCCCAGGCCAGGACAGACGCTGCTGCCACCAGCCCCAGATGCCTCCTCCTGGGGCTTCTTCCTCCCTGTTTTCCCTCCCTTCTCCTTAATGGGCATCAGTTTACTTTGTGAACGTAGAATTCAAATGTGTCCGCTACACGAGGACACTCAGTGGAATCTTCTAGAAACATGAACAACACAGGAGGAAGGGGAAAAGCCAAGGGACTTGTTCCCTCTACTGGGACGGCTTTGTGGAACTTGCATCTTGCCCACCCACGCCCTCCAGAGCGCCAAGGGCCCAGGGCCAAGTGGGCGGCGGACTGGGGACTGTGCAGGTTCCCCGGCCCCTTGGAACGGATGCGCCTCTGCGTGTGCACAGGTGGAGCTTGCTCGACAAGGCGGGCTGGGTGTGCTCACGGGCCTGTGTGTGTGTGTGTGTGTGTTTGGTCTGTGAATCTTATGAGAACAGGTGTCTCGGAGTTTCTGAGCACGTCTCTGTGTGTGTCCCTGTGTCTGGGTGTCTCTGTGCTCGGGGAGTTCCATGTTTCTAGGTGTGCGTATGTTTGCATTTGCCTGTCGGGTGTGTGGGTGTCCCTCTGCCGTTAGGTTTGGGTGGTGCCTTTGTGTACACAAGTCTCAGCTTCTGGGTGTGTGCCTGCCTAGATACGATATACGCGTGTCTGCATCCCCGGGAGCCTGAGGACCGTGCCACTGAAGATGTGTGGGCGTGTCCTGCCTGCGAGTGTGTGTCCGAGTGTGTAGGTGTGCACGAGGGTGCAGGGGCAGGGGTACACTGGGGCTCATGGCAGCCGCAGCAAATGTACACACTGTCTTTGCAAAGCAAGTCATCTGTTTTCCTGGTTTTGTTTTTCTCCTCCCCATGGACTCCGGACCCTCCTTGAAAACAAAGGGAGCTTAAAACGCAGCCCTTCCTGTGTTCCCAAATGTTCGGAATGCCGCGGTGCACTTGAACGGTGCCAGCTAGGATGCCCGGCCCTGCCGCTGCTGCAGGAAGCCACCAGCCCGCCGCGCTGCCCCCTCCCTCTCACATAACGAGCCTGGGCGGAGGATGGGCAGGAAGGAGGAGCCCGCAGCTCCCTGGCCCCCAGCCTGAGCCGGAGGGGCCCTCCAGGGGCAGGGTATCAAGGGTGTCACTCGGGGGCTTTCTCCAAAGGCAAGGTTAGAGGGAGATGGCACCTTCACATGGAAATTCTTACCAACCAACTAGGTGTCCAGGGACCTCACTTTCCATTTTACTAGGTCAGTTCTAGGCAGACACCAATATTTTCATCATTTCAACACATACTCACCAAATACCTACTACGTATTAGACACTGGGAAAGATAAAACTGCTCACCCAGGACTGGTGTCCCCACCTTCCCACTCAGGGCACCCAGAGTCCTCCTCTATAACATGAGAAGTTAAACTGGGTGTCACCAAAGCCCCTTCCAGGTCAGAAATGCTGTGATTCTCATGTGGCAAGTCCACGACCCCACGCCCACTGCTTCTCCCTTCTCCACCGTGCCCTCTGCCTCGTGGAGCAGGTCGGCAGTGTCCGCTCCCTCCCTCCCCTGCCCACGTGCTCTCCACTTTCCTGCCCACTGCTGTCCCTCTGCAAATCCTGCCCTAGTCCTTGTCCACTCAAAGGTGTAAATTCCCAATGAACTCTTCTCCCCTGGTCCACCCTCGAAAAGGTTCCCAGCGTCCATCTAATCCCAGCTCCTGCCAGGACAATCAGAGCCCTCCCAGACATGGCTGCAGCCCATCCTTGCGACCTTGGGTCCCGCATCACGCCCACCCGCCTCTGTGTGCCGGCCGTGCGAGGCACCCTCAGCTCACAGCCTCCTCCCACCCCAGCCTGTTCTCAAGCCTTTCCCTCTGCCTGCCTGCAACACCCTTCCTCCTCCTCACTCCGACCAGTGCCTGTCCTTGGAGATCACAGTCGTCCCTCCAGGCCCGACTCAAACACCCCTCCCTTCGTCAGGCCTCTCCTGGTTCCTCCCATCTGCGTCCCAGTGGATGGGGACTCTGTCTTTTTTGAAACCTTTCATATGGTACAGAACACTTGGCCTTGACGTTCAGTTATCTGTGTCTTTGTCTATTCCGCACAAGAAGACTTAGATCCTTAAACATCGGGAAATGTGTCTTTCCCACGCCTGAATCCCCATGCGGTGTCTGTCGCACGGGTCGGTGTCCGGGTGCAGCCCTCAGCCACGCAGCATAGGGAGCCGGGTAGCCTGGGTGGGCAGAATGTGGCACTGTTGGGCGAGGAGGTGGGCGGAGCAGAAGGGAGGACCCTCAGAAATCACAGCCAGATGGTCATCTAATGACTGTCCCTGGGATAAGCCTGAGGCCCTGCACATCCCCCCTACCCAAAAGGGCCCGAACTTGTGGAGAAAGAAAAGACGCTAGAGCGGCCTGTGTGTTGCCTAGAGCACAACTTTTCCAAGGGTCAGAAAGCAAGGCAGTGTCACGTACTGAGACCACGCTGGGCCAGGGATGGCGGACTCGATGCCTCCGGGTCAGAGAATGACCAAAGCCAGGAGGGAGAAGGCGTGGATGGTGACAAACTGGAGCATGTGTCCCCTCTGTGAGGAGCTGGCCCTGCCTGCAGAAACATGCCACACAGGTGGCCAGATCTAACCATTGCTCAAGAGAAGCACCACATCCAAATTTATATATGAAATCTTCCACTGAATAAATGTTGGCAACCTATCCAATTTAAAGCAAAGCTCAAAAACACTGGGTGGTCTTAATGAAACAGCTCTGTGGGCCACATTCGGCCTGTGGGCTGCGGACTGAGACCCCTGCCTAGGTGCGTACCGGGTGACAGGGTGATGCGATTCTGACTGATCCCTGCTGAGGCCAATTCTAAAATCCACCAAACTAGAAAGAATGTCGAGTATTACGATAAACTGACCAGGGGTGCAGAAGGGCAGTGGACGGGGTATAGGAGAATGTTTGGAATGTCGTCATGATCTGAAGCCAAGATCTTTGCAAACCTTGGGCATCATGACCCAGAGGATAGTCAGGTGAGTCACCAACTTGCCGTATGACTTGAACAAGTGATTTCCTATTTCTGAGCTGCAGGAAGGTTCTCTTTATACAATGACTGGGCTGGACTAGAACACCTCTGAGGTGCCTTCCAGCCTCAGGCAAAGGCGGTGCTAACCCTTGACTGTGCAAAGACTTGGTCCCACGGTGGCCAGAGGGAATGGCTGTTGGCAAGGCCCAGACAAGAAGCCTAAGAAGTGGGCCTTGCCCCTATCTCACATGGCAGCTCCTTCCAGCAGGTACCCAGCCATGGAAGGGCCAGCCTGAGTCCTCACAGCTCTACCCTTGATCCTGGAGCAATAGCCAAACTCTTTATGCATAGGTGTGGCACAGATGCCAACAATCGGAGAGCTGGTGGACAGGTCCCTGGAGGTGCCAGGTGGTAGGAATTGGAAGGAAGTGGCCCACAGGAGAGGCCAGGGCAGCTGGAGTGGCAGGAAGGCACCCTAGTAATTGATTACCAACAAGAGTGAAAGTGTGTCAATATTCTAATAAGTAGTGTCACCGGGCAGGTGCGTATCCACGGAATATCAGCTCAGCCCTTCTCAGGATGGCGCCCTTCCCGTGGACTGCAAGGCAGACCCAGATGCTGGCAACGGATTTGCAAGCGAACCCCCTCCCAGCCTCTGGGGACCTCCCCAGCAAGCCTGCTTCACGCCAGAGCCCCCGCCCCCGGCCTCCTTGGGCATCGGCAAAGAGCAGGCAGCATTCCAAACCCTGACTTCATGCTGACCACCAAATCCCCAAGCCAGGGAAGGAGCAATGATGTCATTGTCCCCGCGTTTCAGAAAAGCAATAATCAGACTCGGAAGAGGATCAACTTTCAAGGCAGAAGGCCAAACAGTTGATCTTGGCAAGGGCCTCAGAGGATTGCCTCATAGAAGGAAAGGGCTGGCACGGTCGCGAGCGTCATTTGTCATGGGCTGGGAGGCGGCAGCGTCCTTGGAGGGAGGAAAGCCTCGGAGACCCTGTCAACATGGAGAATGTCGAATCTGAAACAAATGAACATTAGTGTCATCCCTTCCCGTCAGAGCCCTCTCTCAGGGAGGGAGGGGACACCTCCACACTCAAGGAGAAGCCCCTTCTGACAGAGTGGTGCCACCCCATCCTGGACGCAAGCCCCCTCTTAATATTATAAAGAAGTCACCAGTTTTCTCAATTCGAGTGAGTTCTATGAAAACAGGGGCCTCGTTCACTGCTGTATGCCTGGCGTCGGGGAACGGGTTAAGAAATCAATAAATATCGGCTGGAAGAATGGCAAGGAGGAACGAGGAATGCATTGGGGAGCAGCGTGTCTGGACTCCAGGGAGCTGGAGGCACATCCAGGTTCACCCGCTGGGCCTGGGGGCATTATGTGAAGACCACCATCGATTGGTGGAGATCCTTTGAGAACCCTTCCCCACCACCTCCGACGGTTCGCGATCTCACCTTCGCACTTCTTCCGCTAGTCTTTAATCTCACTCTTGACAGCGGTCTGGTCAACCTATTATGGTAAATGCTATTGAAAAGGCTCCTGCTTGGAAAAATTTCAAGAACAAGTCTCCCTCACCACCGCCTATCCCTAACCTACACTTCTGCTGTACTCTAATCTCAGCTCGGTCACAACTATGACACTGAGCATGTCCCCTCCCTGGGCCTCGGTTTCCCCTTTTGCATAAAATACAAGATAAACTAGAAATATCCAATGTCCTTGACTTTTAGGAAGTGTCTCGGCCTCCTTTAAGACACAGAAGCAGCCGTGGAGCCTCTCCCTGCAAATGCAGCTCCTCACTCACGCATTTTTGCATTGCGTTTCTGAGGTCCGTAGCCCTTTCGCAGCCCAGCAAGGGAGCCCAGGGGCAGAGCCTTTTGGACTTGCTGATCGGTAAGTCCCTCCCAGCTCTGACTTTCTGGAATGTTAACCAGAGTGTGGCTGTGAGAAAACACATTCCAGCTGCCCTCCTCTGCGGCCACACCGGGGTCCCCTCTCGGCTGCCCCTCAGGAATGAAACAGCCCGGGGCTTCCTTAACGGCCCCAAATACAGCTCCTGGTTTCCCCAAGACCCGGGCCTCAAATCAGTAAAGACAGGCCTCACGGAAGTGAGGCAGGAAGCAATCGGAAACGCAGGCAGCTCAGCCTCAAAGGAATTCCCTCTTCTCTGCTTCTCTTTCCAGTTTGGTCTTTTAAGAGTTTGATAGAGGAGGGGACAGGGATTGGTGAGACGCTGAGACTTTTTTCTACGGAGGCCCAGAGAAGGAGATGGAGACGGGCCACACGATAGGGAGGTTGAGGCTGGGGAGACAGGCCAGGGGACACTGCTGAATGAGGGTGGGGCCTCTGTGCATTCTCCAGGACAAAGTGGACTTTTCCAGCCTGCTGGTTTTCCAAAGCTATTTACGAAGCTGGACTAATCCAGCCCAGCTGTGCAGACTGTAAGCAAACAGGGCCTTTTGTGGGGTTCAGAGTCCCCACCCCCAGCCGGTACTTACAGAGCTCACTCCACCCTTTCTGTAGCAGAGGAAATGAGGTGCCAAGGTCAGGCAGGAAAAGCCGAATCTAAGTCCAAGGGTGATACCAATCTGTAACCACCCTCAGCCCCACCTGTGGGGATCCAGCAAGTCTCACCTGGGCATCAGGATGGGCACACAGGATGCCTGCTCTGCCACTCATTAGCTGGGTAAACTAGGGTAAGTTTCTTAATTTCTCTGAGCCTCAGTTTCCCCATCTGCAAAGTGGCCATAATATTACCTAATTTGTAGAGTTACCAGGTGCGATAAATGAGAAAATAAAAGTCAAAATGTTGCAGTCAGTGCTTAACACAGAGCCAGCAACTAATTCTATGAATCCTCTTGGCCACCCCGTGAAACCTTTCTCCTTCTCTCTGGAGTGGAGATTAGCACATATGGAGATGTTGGCCAAGGTAGGAAAAAGACACCCCTAAGAGGGAAATTTGGAAAAGGCAGCACTCCCTTCAGGCTGAGAAGCAGTTCCACTCCCAGGTGCACGGCCTAGCAAGGTCCCTTTTCTCACCCCTGCAGTCAGGTGCCCTGGTGCAGACCACTGCCCGCACAGCCAGGTGCAAACAGCAACCACAAAACCCAAGCCATCCTGCCTAACCTTGGGTTGAGATGTTTTTTCTATTAGTGCTCCAGTCTTTTAGCTAAGTCATCATCCCTTCTAAAATGCCTAACAAGGGCTAAAATTGGAGACAGTCATTTTCACTTTAGTATGAATGACTTCCTGATTCATTCTTGAAGTAACTGGGGTGACAAGATCATGAAGTCACAGGTCAGAGAGGCCCTAGGAAAGAGGCCGAAAAAAGACATAAGTAACCAGGACCCCGCCTCACCTGGCCCTCAGCATCCTAACTCAGCAATACTCATTTCACACAAGTTGCACAGCAAAGGGAGACTTCCCTGGCTTAAGCTGCTCTGTGCTGTGCCCAAGAGGATATGGATGAATTTGGTGTAAATGTCTTACTCAGCCATGTGCCCTTGCTCCAAAGTCCTGCGTTAACAGTTCACACCATGAGTCTCTAACTGCTGACCAATTTCAGCCGTCAAAGGTGTTCTGTTTGGGTTATGGAACCTTTTAAACAGTTTGAGCCAGAGTTCAAAAATTAGGTAAGTTCATATCAAAATTCAGACTTCCAGGTTCTCTAGAAAATTGAGAAGGTCTGGCAACTTTGGGCCCTCCTGCTTTTAAGGCAACCCCTGAAACAGGTTATATTTTGCTCCAGTCCCCACCCCTCCCTGGTGTTCCCTCATTGAGGCTGTGTGTGGGTTGGCTTCGGCATTAGGAGAAAAGGAATTATGTCTTATTTACCATGGCTCTACCAAAAGGGGAGAAGCAAAAAGTAAACTGAGAGAATTCAATGAAATTGGAAGCTGCAGGATTTCTTTGTGGAAGTAGAAAACAGTCCTTTCATGATTCATATATAAAAAAAAAAAGTTTTTAGAATGCGTTGGGCTCTCTTCACTCAAAGCTCCTATAGGCATTTGCTTTTGACACCATGATCTAAATCTTTCTTTTATGTGTTAGTGCAGTCCTTTTTTCTAAAGAACCATGGACTCTTGGAGCTAGAGGCAATCTTAGAAGCTTGTCACTTTTTCCAGTCAGATTTAAGATGTTTAAGGTTTGTGTGTCAGTTAGCTATTGGTGTGTAACAAACTACCCCAAAACTCAATGGTTTAAAATAATAAGAATTCATTGTTGCTTGTAAATCTATGAGTCAGCTAAGCATTCCTTCTAACCTCATCTGGACTTAGTGTTGGCGGTCAGCTGTGGTCACGTAGGTAGCTCTGCTGATCTTGGCAGGGTCCTCACCTGCCTTTGGGGGTCAGCAGGCTGTGGGTCAGTCCTGGATGCCCTCACCTTGGATGACTAGGCTCTCTTCCAGAAGTCCTCTTGT
The DNA here is from genome assembly GCF_000956105.1 of Propithecus coquereli. Lineage (NCBI taxonomy): Eukaryota > Metazoa > Chordata > Mammalia > Primates > Indriidae > Propithecus > Propithecus coquereli. The sequence goes on along the minus strand of NW_012146967.1, from coordinate 2,949,669 downwards.
CCTCCAGCAGGCTAGCCCAGGCTAGTTAAGGTCCAAGACAGAGGTGAAGCATGCAATGTCTCTCAGGACCTAGGCTCAGAACTGGGTCACCATCACTCCTGCCGCACTGCCTCGACCCAAGAAAGTCACAAGGCCAGCTCAGATTCAAGGGGTGGAGAAAGAGACACCATCTCTTGTTGGAAGGACCTGCAAAGTCGTGTTGTAAAAGTCATGGACGCAGGGAAGCCACTAATTGGGACCATCCGTGAGATCAGTCATGGTTTGGGACTGTATCTAGCACCGGTAGAGCCTATATTTTTCAAAGCAAATTTGGGATTTAAGCACCGATAGCATGGCACAATATTTTCAACTGGGGCTGTCTTGGAAACTCCAGAATGAAGGGTCATGCTTATACCTGCACGTGGTATATACCTGGCTCAGCAACCTCCGCCGAACCCATGTCTGCCGAGTATCTGACCAGTTCAAAACCTGGTATTTCAGAACAGGGATGGAACTCCAGTACACATTTTGGGATAGAAGGCTGGTATTTATTAACGGGCCTTGCACTTTATAGACTTTCAGATCTGGAAGCCATTGAAATGGATCCCTTGCATTTTTCAAATGACTAAATTGAGATCCACAGGTAAAGTGATTTAGTCATGGACCTGTGGTTAGATGGACCAGCACTCTCACCTGAGCATCTTGTTCAAATGCAGAATCTGACCAGTGGGTCTGGGGCGGGGCCTGCGATTCTGCATTTCTAATGAGAGCCCAGGTGACACTGATGCTACTGGTCCTAGAGCCAACCTTTGAATATCAAGGCTGTAGACCTCACAGATTCTACAGTGAGAGGACCAGCAGAGAGGATATCACAGGTAGAAGCACCTGCATTTAGAATCCTGTTATTTTACAGTCCTTCAGCTCACACCCATCCTACCAATGGGTAAAGTGAGGCTTAGAAAGGTATCATTGGTGTTGGATCTACTCCCCGAGATTTTGCAGAGGTGGACCCAATTTCCTCCATCCCTAGGCAGCTCTCACAGAGGTGATCTCAAGGAGTTGTGGCCCACTTTGAACTTCCAGCTCTTCAAGGTAGGGGCTTCGTTTCCTTTCCTCGGGCTCTGGGCCATCTGTTCACTTGTTGGGGACTCAGCTCATGATGTTGCCCAGGGGTCTGTAAGTCCCAGGACCTGAGATTGTCCGGTGAGTGATTCAGGAGCCTGGCAGCCTCTCTTGTTCTGTTACGCAACACTCCGTCTGAAGGCCTCTTGGCACGCCACTCGCTTTCAAAATGAAAGGGGGAAAAAACGAACATTGCCCTTGCTCATTTGCCTAATTTAAAAGCATCCAGAAGCTTTTTTTAGAAGGGGGAAAAGAAACACCATCCATCTGAAACGGAGGAAGCACCTCACCAAGCAGCGGCGAGAGCAGCGGGGACATAAGTTTCGAGGGCTGACGCGTTCATGGACAAACCCCGCGCCCGGTTTGTTCGTTCCCAGCCCCTTTGAGCTCGGAAACACTGCCTCTTTGGAAGCTCTTGTGCTCGGAGGAAATTGCTTTCTCCTAGGGGGGGGCCTGAGCCCTCCTCACCCCACTCGGGCACCAGCGTCCCGCAGTTTCACATGAGCTCAGTTCAGCCCCCAGACATTTATTGAGGGGCTGCTTTACTGCCCGGTGTCAGCGCTGTGCTGGGTTTATTCATTCGTTCAACAAAGATCCAGTGATTTAGTGACAGGGAGAGCCCCGTGCTCCGCATCCATCGGCTCACTGGACAGTGGGCTGTTGACGGGCACGGTGCCAGGCTCTGGGGACAAGGAGGGGCTGAGATGGGCACAGCCTGGCCACACCTCGCCCAGCCAGCGAGGTCCTTATTGACGTATTGCGAGAAGCAATTGCTCACGGTGATAAGTGATCACAGTCGAGCGAGATGCTGGGAAGACAGAAACAGAAAAGGTCTGGCTCAGGTCCACTTGTCCTCCTGTCTATCCCCTCGCCACTCCCTTAGCCTGGTCCTCCTCCCTCCCGGCACAACCTGGGGACGGCGTGGAGGAGGAGGCCACTTGACCACTGAGGCTCCTCTCCCCCCGACCGCCTCCCACACACACCTTCCGTCTCCCGGCACCGGCCAGGAGGGCGCTTTCCCAAACGAGCATCGAATGGTGTCATTCCCCTACTAAAAATTCTTCACTGGGCTTCCCACTATTTGCAGGATTCAATCCAAACCTCTCAGAATAGTTTACGAGGCTTTTTTACAATTTGGCTTCAATCGACTTTTCAGCTCCAGCTTCCCCCCACCCATCATCCATCCTTCTCTCTCACTGCAGTGAACCCCCTGGGGCTCCCGGACCACTCAGAGCGAGGGTGTCCATCTCTTTAAAAAAAAAAACTATTTTTTGTTGCGGAAATGTTCAAAGGTACGCAAAAGCAGAGAGCATGGATGTGCGGAGCCTCCGCGGCCTGTCCTCCAGCCCCAGGACGTGCCCGCCACGCCCCTCTGGCTCCCACGGCCGCCCCACGCTGGATTATTTTAAAGCAAATCCAAGACATTATGTCCTTTCATCTGAAAATACTTCAGTATGTGTTTCTGAAAGATGAAGAGAGTTCATTTTGGTTTTGTGAGGCTCCAAATTTGTTGAGGAAAAACTGCCAAAACAGGATAACCAGTTTTAATGTGTACATTTAACCAACCGATGTTTCTAGCACACACCCACCTCCACACACACACACACACACACACACACACACACACGCAGAGTGCAAGGACTGTGTCCACCCTCATTTGGAGAGAGCGTTAAAGAATCAATATTTGAGGTTCTTCTTAAATGTGAAGCCCTGGCCAGCCCTGCCCTCCCAGGGCACCCTCCACCGACCTCCCATCCCTGTGGCCAGCCCGATGTTTCCTGAATCCTCCAGGAACTCTCACCTTTGTGCCTTTTTCCCCTTGTGCATGCTTCTGCCTGGAATGCCCTTTCCTCTCCTTGGCAAACTCCTGCTTGACTGGCAAAACCCAATGCAAATGTCCCCTTGTCTACTGTCTACGGTACCTCTTCCAACAACCTCCTCTCCCCCACAGATGGCCGCTCTCACAGCATTTTCTTCGTCATTCTCTCAAATGTTTACATTTCTGAGTGGAAATCATCCCCCACCAGCCCGTGAGCCCCGAGGGTAGCGTCTGGTCCTCTCTATGTGCCCGGGGCCAGTGTCAGAGGCAAGCTGGTCCCTAGCACACATTCTGGCTTCAGCCTCACCGGGACAAGTTACTTAATCCGGCCTCGGTGCTCCCGCTCGTGAATTAGGCTAATACTTAGCACCAGGATGGGGCCCGTGCAGGTTAAACGACATGTGTCTGCGCGGCTCCGGTGGCAGAGACCCACGTGGGGACACAGAATGATTGCTGGCCTCTGTGGTCAGGTGTCAGCAATGACTCCTTCCTTAAAAGGGCCCCTCTGCCAGAGACACACCTCACCCTTTGGCGCCAGGCCCCAGGCTTGTTTGGGTCCTGGTAGTTTTCCCCTGTGCGAGAGACACTGGAAGTTTCCCGCCCATCCGGCAGCGGAGGACTGTGCAGCCGGCTCCCCTCACCTCCTGCTCCCTCCCCTCGGGGTCCCCTCCACAGAAGCTCAGCCCTGTCTCACCGGCTCCTGCTCCTGGCTGGGTTCAAGGCAGTGCCCTTCTGTCCCCGCCAGCTGGCACTGAACCCCTGTCATCCTGCGGTCCCTGGAAACCTCGGGTGCCCGGGAAGGCTCCATCTGCCAGGCCAGACCCAGGCGATGCTTCCCACACCTTCACCTGAAGACATCATGGAGGCCCTGGCCCGTTGATCTCCCTCCACCCTGTCACTGAGATGCCGTCCCCATCCCAGCTGGGCACCCTCCCCCCAGGGCTGCAGACGCAGCCCCAGATCAGCCCTCCTCTCCCCGAATCTCCACTCCCTGCAGACGAGTGGGGGAAAGAAGCCTGTTTTCTATCTTCTCTGCACACGGGAGTGATGTTTCAAACACAGGGGTGCGTTGAGAGCAGCTTCAGGGCCAGCCTTTTAGAACAACTGTCATTCCTTCATTAGCACGAACATTCCTCCAACGCCCAGTCCCCACACTAAGAGCTGTGTTTCCACCTGGTGACTGTTCCCATCTCCTCCAGAATGAGGAGAGCTGGGAGGAGGCGGAGGCCCTGCTCTTACAGCCTCTGTGACTCCATGCCTCTGTCGTCTGCTCCCCACCCCCGCTTCCCTACCCTGGTAGTTCTCAAGGGTCATTTGGAGGACGAAAGGAGATAAATGCTTAGCAGGGCATCTGGCACAGTCAACTCCCTGTAAATGCTGGGAGCAGTTTTTAGGCGTCCGACCTTTCTTCCCCATTGGCAGTATTTTTTTCAACATTCGTCTGGAATTTGCAGAATACAAAGCTCTTTGGAGTCTGGGCAAGCACAGTATATGTTCCATAAAAATGTTTTAAAGTGGAGAAGACGGGATGGAACAGAGCTACTTCTGGATTCGGAAGGGGGCCCTGCCTCGAGTCAAAGGCTTGGCTTCACGGCTTCCTTTTATAACCTTGCGCCTCAGTTTCCTTGTTTATAAAGTGGAGGCGATGCCCTTTGCCTTGTGTATCTCATTAATAATATCTGCAAAGGCAGAGTGCAGTGGAGATTGAAGGATTTCACTGGAAATGGCACCCTGCCCACAGTCTCTGCCTCATGGGCCTCAGTTTCCCCGTTTGCACAATGAGGCGACGCTTGCATTGGTTGGTCTGTGAGTCCCTGCCTGACCGCCACAGGTAGGACGGGGCTCGTCCCTCTGTCTGGTCAGGACAGCCCATGGCATAGTGTAATGAAGAGGACCGGAGGACTCGGTGGCTGAGTAACCCTCAAGGGGACAGCAAATCCCTCCTCTGTGTCCACTCAGAGCTGCCTGACCCCAGGCCCTGGAAGGAGCTGGAGTGACCCTTGTCTGTCTTTCCCTTTGGGCTCAGATCAGCATCTTGGGACATCTTCCCCTGTTGCCAGTACACACCCACCTGCTGCAGATACGTAGCCACACGGGTAACCCATCAAACCCCTGCCAGCCTCTAACATGGAAGCCCAGATTCCTCCTGGCCGGTGTCACTGTGGGAAGCTGGGAGCAAGGAAGGAGTGTGACAGAGCAGCCGTTGCAGGAATAGTGCTGAGTCACCAGTGATAATGGCAAGAGCCAGCATGGATCTAGTGTGCCCTGTGTGCCCAGCTAAGTGCTGTATGTACATTAGCTCATTTAAACCCTGAGACAACCTGTGAGGAGCATACTACTTTTACCCCTGTTCGTAAATGCAGGACTTGAGGCACAGAGAAGTGAAGCAACTTGTCCAAGGACACACAGCTCAGCAGTGGTAGAGCTGAGATTCCAGCCTGTGCTTTTAAGCACCCACTGTCCTCTGCGGCCTCCTCCATAGGTAGAAGGGAGGGCAAAGGAGACATGAAGGAAAGCGTGGGGTGCCCTGGCAGGGGGCCTGAATAACAACAGAGACACCAAGAGAGCACCAGTCACCTGGAATGGCAGAGGGCTCAATGCAGGGGAGAGGGCACCTCCGAAAGCAGCTCAGTCAATACATTATAATAAGGGTGGTAATAGCAATAGCACCTAACGTTTACACAGCTCTCGGCACTGGACATTTCTACATTCACTCAATGAATTCAACCGAATACTCACCGAGCACCCCTCCACGCCGGGCAAGCAGTGAACAGAGTGAATACCGTCACGGAAATAAACACGCAGGGAAATACATCGGGCAAATCTAATTTTAACTTCGTTGGTAGGATTAAGTCCATGCCTCAAAGCTCCCTCTCTAAATGGCTTTGAAGTTAGCCATGGCATAAGAGCATTTGGAAATTAAGGTCATTTTCAGAAGGGAGGGGCAGTGGCCCTGTAAGGCAGAGGGACAACCAGACATAAATTTCTCTCTTTTGCCCTGGGCATGGGGACCCAATACCAACGTTTCTTGATACTTGTTTCTCTGCTCTCAACACTTCTGCCGCTAAATGTGTGGGTTTTCCACACCAAGCGATTGTCCGATTCCCCGTGGACACCAACTGGGTGTCCTGCGATTTAATTCAATTCTGATGCTAGCTGTGGAGTTAGCGCAGACCCCTCATGTTAGGGGCTCAGTCCCACAGGACGGCCCCCGCTTCTGCTGGGTGCAAGCACCGGGCACCCAGGGTGCCTACACTTTTATCTGACTTGGCCACGCATCGGGGTTCCCACAACCCCCTCCTCGTGTTTGACGCTTTGCTACGATGGCTTACGTGGGGAGGCATTTTACTTACCTTCGTTGGTTTACCGTAAGGGATGTTACAAAGGATACGAAGAACAGCACATGAAGAGCTTCACAGGGTGACGTCCAGAAGGGCCCCGAGCACAGGAGTTTCTGTCCCTGTGGAGTTGGGACGTGCCACCCTCCCAGCAAAGGGATGTGTTCACCAACCTGGAAGCTCTCCAACCCTGTAGTTTAGGAACGTTTGTGGAGGCATGATCCATTATTCGCTCTATCTCCAGCCCCTCCCTTGTCCCCTGAGGACAGAGGGTGGGGCTGAAAGGTCTAAGCTTCTCATCACTGTTTGGTCCATCTCGTGACATCCCCCATCCCGAAGCTATCCACGAGCTCACCAAGAGTCGCCTCATCAGAACAAAAGATGCTGCCAGCATCTGTATCTTTCAGGGAATTATAAGGGTCTTAGGAACTCTGTGTCAGGAACTGGGGGCAGAGACCAAATATATATTTCTTAACACATCACAGGCCTCTAAACATTCTCCCCTCTTAGCCCTTCTTTTTATTAACTTGTTCATAGGATGCTAAAGTCAGTAGGAGAGCCAGAAGCGGAGATCTTGCTCACCCCAATAGTACTAAAGGCCTAGCTGGAACCCTCTGCTTGCAAAGGGCTGAAGACACATCAGGGAGTAAGGCTGACAAGGTTTGCAACACAGGACGCCCCAGCACCTGCAAGCTAGTGTTGGCTCACCAGGAAAATTCCTCCTCGCTCCCAAGTGTTAGAAACTCTTGAGATGCCTAGCTGGGTGTTGTCATTCTTTCTGATCCAAGGCATTGCCGAAGCATTATCCATGCTCTTAAAACTTGCTAGGACATTCATTGGCATTCGTGGTTTGCAGTCACTGGAAACACACATCCAGGTCATTCCAAAATATATTTAAGAGTCAGACACCGTCCATACGATGGAATATTATATGGCAATAAAAAGGAATGAAGTTCTGATGCATGCTACAACATGGGTGGACCATGAAAACACATTCAAAGTCAAAGAAGGCAGTCACGAAAGCCACCTATTATGTGATTCCATGTGTATGAAATGTCCAGAATAGGCAAGTCTGTAGACGCAGAAAGTTGATCACTGGTTGTCAGGGGTGAGAGGGAGCCCCAGAGGAATGGGGAAGGAATAATAATGTGTTTCTTTTTGAGTGATGAAAACTTTCTGAAATCAGGGGTGGTGGCTGCATGACTCTTTGAATAGACTGTAAGCACTGCCTTGTATACTTTAAGGAGGGTGAATTTTATGGTATGTGAATTTTATCTCAATAAAGCTATAAAATAAGAGCTTCAAACAGTTTAAAAATTCAGGCAGCATCTCTGCAGCTATGGTGAGTCAGATTTCACTAGACTAAATAAAAAGTTATACAAGATTTATAGGATAAAAACCAGACAGGGTGCCATCATCAGAGTTTGAGTCTATTTCTGCACAGGAAAATAAATACATAGACTCATTCTATATATGAGGAATATCAGATAAATCTATTATATCAATTTAATGATAACTTTTAAAATAACTTCCCAAAACAGATATTTACAATAAATAATACAAAAAGAAAAACTTTAAAAAAGGAAGAAATGGTCATAGCTGTATCAGGTGGTAATTTGAGGGGTTTTTTCATATTGATTTTAAGTGATTGCCAGTTTACAATAACCTCTAAAGACTTTCCAGCTAAGATCCAGATATATGTAACGTGCATTTTACATGCAAACTCGAATCTTCACAATAACCTTAATTTCTGCTGTGCTTATTCCCATTCACAGATAAAACGACTAAGACTTAGAGGCTAAGAAACTAATTCCTGTAGGAAGTGACACTAACAGTATTTCACTCTGTCTGGCTTCAAATCTGTACCCCCACTTCCTCCTCATTCCATGGCACTACACAAATAGAGTTTCCCTGAACCAGAGGAAATGACGTCACCCTTTGCCCGAGCAAATGGCGTTTGTTCTATGCAACACCAACAACAGTGCCTTTAAACAAAATGTCACATTTATCTTTAATCTTTTTTTTTTAAATTAGAGACAGGGTCTCACTCTGTCACCCAGGTTGGAGTGCAATGGTGTGATCATAGCTCGCTGCAGCCTCGAATTCCCAGGCTCAAGCAATCCTCCCACCTCAGCCTCCGAGTAGCTGGGACTACAGGTGCATGCCACCACACCCAGCTAATATTTTTTATTTTTCGTAGAGCTGGGATCTCACTATGTTGCCCAGGCTGGTCTCAAACTCCTGGCCTCAAGCAATACCTCCAGACTCAGCCTCCCAAAGTGCTGGGATTACAGGCATGAGCCACTGCATCTGGCTTATCTTTAATCTTAAACCGTATATGTGAACATAAACTGAAGCAAAGAAATGTGGAGACTGGTATAGTATGATTTTATTTAGCTGACTAAGAAGAGAAACAGGAATTTTGCATGTGAAGAATCACCTGACAGGGAAATGGGGCCATTCCCCATGTAGAGCTGGGGCTGGAACAAGACCGTCGCGGAAAGTAAGTGACATGGCAAATCCAGAGGGGTGAGACCCTGCGGCTGCACGTATGCGGGGCCCTGGTGGCCTTCCGCACCCCGTCATTCAGGCTCATCCAGAGTCACAGTGTGGCTGGGGATGCTGTCTGCGTTGTGGACGTCACCCAGGAGGAACCTCATGAAAGACTGAGCCTGTCCTACACCGTAAACATCACACAGGCAAGAGCAGGAGAAGCGTATCTGCAGACCAATATTGCCATCCTATCAGTTTGTTTATTTTTGGCTATTCCGTTTCTCAGGGAAACAGGAAATGGAAGAGAAAGGAATGTTTGTTTTTTGGTAGGGCAGGTTTAGTTTAATTTTTCTAAATACGCTACCAGTATTTTTCCAGGACACACTAAGAGTAGGAGGCAGCAATGCCGAGAGTTCAGAGGTGGGATGACAAGGGCAGGGGGCCTCAGGCTGGGCAGTGAGACCACAGACCTCACTCCCCAAACGTTTCCCAGGCGCTGCTGTGTGCCTGACCTGGGTCTAGGGCAGGTATCAGAAGGAAGCAGGCAGGCAGGCTCTCTATCTTGGGCACCTGGGTGGGTGCTGGGACCGTTCGTTGACTGAGGTTGGGACACAGGAAGAGGAGAGAGCACTTTTGGTGGGCAGTTTGTGCAGCTGTTTGGAAATGCTGGGGGGCAGGTGCCTGCAGGACCCCCTGGGGGCCGGGTTCAGGAGGCAGGTCTGCAATTCAGGCGAGGCCTGCGTGTCCAGCGATGAGCAGCAACGCACACAGACCCCCGCTTCTCCTGGAGCTTACAGGCTAGTGAGGGCATCAGATACTCCTCGAGCAATCGCACAGTGAATCAAGACTGGCAGAAGAGCTAAGAAGGAGAGAGAGGTGAGCAGGCTGTGACCTAGACAGGAAGGAGAAAGCCAGCTCCTTGGGGAAGTGGCGGTAGAGCTGCCATCTGGAGCATGTATAAGAGTTGACCGAATGAAGAGGAGCAGGGACTGCGTTCCAGGCCATGACAGCAGCACATGCAAAGGCCCTGTGGCCAGAGGGAGCAGAGCTGGTGTCAGGGTCGGAGAGAAAGCCAGTGAGGCTGGGACAGAGAGGCGGATGGGGGAGCCGGGGTAAGATGGGGTGGGCAGATGGCAGGGCCAGACCACGCAGAGCCCTGGAAGCCATGAGTGCGAGGTTTGTCTTGACATATTTTGTCTTTACATGTTTTATTCGTCTAGGTGGCATTTTGTAGATTTGTCCGCAACATGAAGGGATTGGAAAGGACTTTCAAAGGTCATCCTGCCCATTCTGCTCCCTCCTGACAAGAGTGTCTTTCCGTGCAGTGCTTAAAATTCCAAGGAGAGCCTGTCAGATACTACATACCAAGGTTAAGCTTTATTAAGCAGCTATCCGGATGTTTCTGTTCTCTGCTTTGAATGTATCTTTTTTAAATGCCTACAACAAACCCCATGTCCGAGCTGCCCCATTTCTGTCAAAGGCGTCATCGTGCTCCCTGCTCACAACCTGGGCCTCAGGCTTCCTTCTCCCTCCCCTCCCCTTCCTGCTTCCAGGGAGTGACTGATCAGCCGTTGACGTGCCCCTGACGTGGAGGGGACGGGAGCAAGGACGCATTGCCGTCCTCCTCCATGCCAGACCCTGGGCACCCTCTCCCGCCATTCAAGCCTCTCCACCAGCAGGGACCAGCTCCTCTGTGACCCACACCCACCATAACGTCGATTCCTCCCATCCATCGGTGGGATTCAAGTGATCTTCCTAGTTGGGGGCTGTGGAAACTGAGTCACAGAGTGGCCAGTGACTTGTCCAAGAGCTCATAGCCATAAGTGTGGGAACCAGAGGTGAACTTGGATCCTCTGGCTCCAAAGTCCACACTGCTGTCACCTCCCCTGCCCTGCTTAGTTGTGACAGTAGCCGGTCTTGTCCTAACAGGTCTGCTGGCCTCCGCTCGCTCGCTCCAGTCAAATCAAATGAGTGAACCCAGTTCTGGGCACACGGAAACACTCGATGGCCGCAGCCGGGTCGTGCAGAGGCGGCACCACGCGGAGCCAGGGCAGCGGCTCTGGCCGAACCCTATGAGCTTAGGCAAGAAACTTCACCTCTCCATGCCTTTATTTCCTTGCGCGTAAAATGGAGCAGAAATGGGAGCTGCCCCATAGAACTGTCAAGAGGCATAAAGGAGGCAACATATGCAAAGTGCTTAGCGCCATGCCTGGCACACGCTAAAAAATGGGACCTGTCATCACTACAGTTTCCAGAAGAATCTGCCTTGTGCATGTGTACCTCACAGTATCCAAACCCTCTGCTGCCCCCTGTCCAGACTCCTACCTCTGGTGTTGGGGCCCCCGCAAGGTTGTGACTCCCCCTCTGTCCTCCCTAATCCCCACTGCCTCCCCAGCAAACCTTCCACTCGAATCAACCTTATCGGCTCCTTGTCCCCCAGTTCTTTCTGACTCTGCCTGTTTGCACGGGACATCTCCCACCTGTCGTGGGAGGCTTCGTCTTACACCCATTCAGCATGTACACCTCATACAGAGCGTCTGCCGTGTACGGGGCCCTGTGTGGTGCCTGAGATACCGTGGTAACAAAACAAGCAAAGGCTCCTGCCCTCAGAGCACCTATAAGGAGTGGAAAAATGGACAATGAAGAAATGGGTACATAAGTGCAATGGTGGCTGGTGCCATGAAGGGAGAATTCGAGTTCAGGGTCAGTCGAGAAGATAACAGAAAGCACCTACTTTAAAGCAGTGGCCAGGGAGGGCTCTCTGAGGACAGAGCATTTCAGCTGAGGCATGAAATATAAGAAGGGACTGGCCTAGGAAAGAGTGTGAGGAAGAGTCTTTCAGGGGAAGGGAGCAGCATGTGCAAAGGCCCTGTGGCTGGAGGGAGCAGGGCCCATTCGGTAGAGTGCAAAAAGGCCAGTGGGTTGGAACATAGCTGGAAGGCAGAGGTTGGGATGGGGAGGAGGGAGAGATACAAGGTGAAACAGAAGAGGGAGGTGACAGCCAGATCAGGCAGAGCCTCATAGGCAGGGAATGGAGGCCCAGCACCTCCTTGAAGCTTCCCAGACTTCTTCAGTCTTTGATTTCCTCTGCCAGATTCTTCTCGGTCTTGCTTTTCCCATCACTTAGCCAGGACCAGACACTGTGTGTATTTAAGTCTCCAGAGTCAAGAATGCCGGGGGAATGGCCTCCTTTGGCGGGCACTGCTCCAGACCACCCTGAAGTCCTGGTTCTTCGGTTCTGGCTGGAGAGGAGGAGGAGGAGGAGGAGGAGGTTGGTACAACACTGACCTGGTCTCGCACTGTTCTGGCTCTAATCCTCCCAAGGGAACACCCAGCGCAAGCACTGGGCCGCCTCCACTTATTTGGGTTCTTTGAGTACTGTTGAATAAAGCCCTTATCAGGGTGGGGATCTCTGTTTTCCAAAATTGATCTGACCCTTCGAACAGGATGTCAGGCCTCTCACGCCATTGGGCAGCGCTGAACTCTGGAGTGCCCCGGGGCATGTGAGCGGGACAAGGAGCCTGTGAGAGGCTGGTGCAGACCTCGCCATCCCCACGGGAACTAAATAAAACTATTGTTGGGAAGGGAAGAGAGAAAATAGCCCCGACAAGATGTTTTTTGTCCTCGGTGACCTGTCTGCGTTTGGGGAGGGGCTGGCATGGTGCAGAGGAGTGGAAATGGGAATGGCCTTTGAAAGCTGTTCGAACAGCTTGCAAGGGGGGAGGGCGACGGGACAAAGACAGGCGACGGGGATGGCAGTGGAGCAGCCCCACCATTCCTCGCCGTCTGACCCTGGGCAAGTAGCTGCCTCCTCACACACAGTGTAGGGGAGGGAAAGGATGGGAACATACATAAAGCGCTCGGTCCCATTCCTGACATGACGCTCAGTAAATGTCGTCAGTATTAGCCTGGAGGTAATATGTTGCATGCAATACCGTGGCACCCACTTTCGCTTCTTGAGCTCTAACAACGGACTTGAGAAACCTAAAGAATGTCTCCACATTCTGCCGGTTCTCCCTTTGAAAAGCTGTAGGCCTGGCCTCTAGGAATTAAAACACTAGCTCATAAGGACATGTGTACAAAGATGTTTAGTGAAGTCTTGCTAAGTAAGAGGAGGGGAGAGAGAGAGGATGTGTAACACAAATGTCCATTAATAGAAAAATAACCGAAGAATTGCAGCTCGTGTACATGCGTAGATCATGCGGCTGTTAAAAAACTACTGGGGTAGGACTGTAGTTGCTGCCATGGGAGGAGGGGTGCGTGTGGTGCGATATTAAGCAGTAACAGCAATTTTTGAAAAGATTCCCTGGGCTAGGGAAGGAGAATAGAGAAGGATATAAGAAAAGTCTGCAGCAAAAATAGAAAAAAACTTCATGGCATCATATTAAGTGAGAAGATAGATGTAAAATTCTATCTCTAATATTATTATAGAATATCCTGGGGTGCTTTGTTGGACATATAAATGAGGATTATAAAGTAATATGAACCAATACAAGCACTGATTTGATTAGATGATGAGATTGTAGACAATTCTCACCTTGAATTTCTATGGTCATTTTAATACTATTATTTCAATAAAGAGGTGTCGCTTTAAAAAAAAAAGGAAAAGCTCCTGGGAGTGCCCTCACTTCCTCTACCGTCCCCTTCCCGGTCAAGGCCCAACCAGGGGCACTCAGAGTTTGTTATAATCCGTCCCAAATTGGTCTCTGGCCCTTCAGTCTCCCCTGGTACAAATGCATCTTGCCCCAGACCGGCAGGTCACTCTCCTGCTTTGCGACCATCCTACTGCCCCATGGTCCATCCAAGCAACCTAAACTCCTCCCTTTGGCTTTGAAAGCCTCAGTAATCTGGCCCCAAATTGGCTCTTCCTTCTCTTCAGCACCAGCCCAGAGTCCTGTGAGCCCATACATGGTTGTAAGAAGAACGCCATTTCCAGCAAATCAAAGTTAAAAATGGCAAAGAAAATGTTCCCCTAGTATCATGAAAACTCACTGTTTTAAATGAATGTTTGAAATGTTTTCTTTGAAATATCTTTAAAAGTCTCAGATTTTTCTAGATTGGCTTTCTGTTTCCTATAAATCCAAATACAGCTTCTACTCCTGCTATTTCTGATAACTAATATATTCCTCCAATTTCATTTTAGAAGCTGGAGAAAGACACTTAGTTCAAATATCTAAGTCTATTCAGCAAGCATGTCCAAAATAGCTTTATTGCAGATCAAATCATGTTAAGTATCATAAAATAAATCCTTCCTTCCCATGGGTCTTTGTTTATTAGAGATCATGAAGAATCTAAGCACCCACCTTGGGAAGACCACCGCACTCTGCACCGTTCACCCCTTGGGGGAATTCTGCCCTTGTCAGAGCCTTCATTTCCTATGGAGACTTGTGCATGGCTTCCACCCCTCCACACCAGCCTGCCATGCTTCCTGTCTCCGTACCAACCAGATGAGAAGCCCTCGATGGGCAAAATTCTTGTCTCAACCTTCTGTGTGTCCTACACAGCTCAAAACCCAGAGCTAGCTACGTAGTTCTCACTCTGTTAGTGCCCTCGGAACTGATTTGATTTGATATTATTGTGTTGATCATTATCATGACGGAAAAGCATTTATCACACCCCATATATGTATATGCTTCCCCGAGAAGTGTGCCTTGGTAGAGAGAGTGCTTGTTTGACAGTCAAAACACACGAGCTTGACTTCTGGGTCTGCTATTGTGCGTCATGAAAGCAATCACGTCACTCTTTGGGCTTTGGTTTCAGTGAAGACACGTGTGTTAGTTTTCTATTGCTGCCCTAACAAATCACCACGAACTTAGCAGCTTAAACGAGCGCTTCCTTATTATTCGACAGTTCTGCAAGCCAGAAGCCCAGCATGGCACGATAGGGCTCGCATGAGGCCAAAATCAAGGTGCCTGCATGCAGCGTTCTCCTCTGGGGCTCAAGATTCTCCCCCAAGCTCATTCTCATCACTGGCAGAATTCAGTTCCTAGTGACCGAAGGTCTGAGGTCTCCATTTCCTTACCGGCCATCAGCCAGAGGCTGCCTTCAGCGCCTGGAGGCTGCCCACATTCCTTCTCTCATGGCCCCCTTCGTCTCAAAACAGCAACAGCGTGCTGAGTTTTTTTCATGCTTTGAATCTCTCTGACTCCCTCTTCTTCCACCAGCCTGAGAAAGTTCTTTGCTTTTAGGGGCTCGTGTGACCAGATTAGGCCCATCCAGGTGACGTCCCTGTATTAACGTCATCTGTGCCATGTAACGTAACACTGTGTGGCAATATCGTCACCCAGGCTTCAGTGATTAGGGGGTGACATCTTGGGGGCCGTTCCTAGAAATTCTACCTACCGCAACACAGCAACATGGGGGTTCGATAAGGTGATTGATCAGGTTCTTTCAGACTGAAATTGCCAACTGGTAATCACCGCTGACGGCACCCTCTGGCGTGGTCTCCTGATTTTCCTCTGTCCGACTTCGTGTTATCTCCTCCCTTATCAGCAGATGCTGCCAGGCCAGAGCCTCTGCTCTCCTTCCTCAACCATCCAATCCTTCCTGATCTCTCCCCTCACCCCTGCAGAGCCAGAGTCAGCACCTTCCTGCCCTCACTTCTACTTTATACTTCCGGTTTTAGCACCACTTGAAGCAGTTTTACATTCCTTATTTCTTCTTCCCCTCAAAATTCTGTGAGTTAGGCGTGATCATTCCCATTTGGTAGATTAGAAAACTGAGGTTCAAAGAGGTTAAATATCTAGCCCGAGATTAAGCAAAGATTAAGTGGTGAGACAGAGCCACTGACCTTCCAGCTTCCATGCTCTTCCCGCTTCCCACCAACGCAGCGTGTGACCAGAGCGGGGGGAGAAGAGAGAGCACCCGTTTCCCCTCTCCTTGAGCTCCACCTGAAAATGAGATGGAAACTGAAGCAGTTCTGCCTAAGGTCTGCAAGCTGGGTGTGATGATTCTGCCAGATAACAGAAGCTCCTTGGTGACAATGTACCCATTCATTTCACTTCACATTGGTCAGAGTGGTAAATTGTAAGTCTTTTGACCCCAAATATTGGGAGCTCCTTCCCTGCCCCCGAGAGCATATTTGGAGAGCAATTTGGCAGTATTGAGCAAATCCGAGGCAAGCGTCCCCAGACCCAGCGATTCCACCGCTGGGCATGTGCCCTAGAGAACTTCCCAGCATGTTCGAAGGCGATACTTGTCAAAGATGTTGCATCAGTATTGTTCGTAATCAGAAAAAAATAGAAACTGCCTCAATATTCATCAGCAGGAAATAAATGGTGATGTGTTTGTGGAATGGAATACTATACAGCCATAAAAATGAATCAGAGCTGTATTAATAAATATCAACACATGATCGGGGTTTCGTTCCTTCAGGCCATGTTTTATTTCTTATGCAAGATGACGTTCACAGTAATCGCTTTTTAAGGCTTTTTTCATGTGTGAAATATTTCATGATAATGATTAAACTAACAAATAATAACCACCAGAGGCATTCTCATCACAAAATTGTAAGTGGAAAAAGCAGGAAACAAAATTGAATACGTGCTATACTCCCAATGTTGTAAAAACAGAATAAATCAAAAGAAAAACAAATACAGATTTTTGTAAAAGACCTGTAGATAATACACCAAAACTGTTAGAAGTCTGAAAATGATTTTTATTCTCTTCTTTATGCTTAACACTTTATTATATCTTTCAAGTTTTTATAGTGAGTACATATTGCTTTTGGAATCAAAATCAAATATTGCTTTTCTTTGAACACATATTTATTCACCCTAGGCACCGGGGTATGATACATTTTAGCCTGAAATCAGGGGAAAATAAAATTTATTCAAAGGCTACGGTGGGCCATCTTTGCGCTGTCCCTTAAAGGAACTGTTCACATCAAGCTTGGAGTCTGACAGATCCAAGTTCAAGTCCCAGCTCCACCCCTCCCCAGCAACTGACTTGGGTCTCAACTTTCTTATCTGTAAAATGGTAATAAAATACCTTCCCTGATTGCCTCACGGGGCCATTGTGGGGGAGAAATCAGACGAGGGTCACAGAATGGCTTTGTGACCCACAGCCAGCCCTTCTGTGGCAGCACGACAGCTACCTCACGACAGACCAGGCTCTAGACCAGGACAGGAGGGCCGGGTTCCTCAGGGCACCCACAGTGTACAAGAACAGACGGCACTGTCAGCAGACTACGCAGGGGAATGGGTCATAGTGCCCCCCGACTGGGGGTGGTCCAACTGAAGGGAGCGATATTATTACTACATAAATAGGAGGGTTAACTTTTGTCCTCAAGCAACTCAAAATATACTTCTAGAAACCAGGCAAACACATCTCAAACAGTATACGAACACATGAAGGAGGAAAAGCATAGCTTAGCTTAGAGTCCTGGCTCCCTGGCCCCCTAGGGAGGTGATGGCAGATGTGGACAGGCGCACAATCTTTCCAGCCCAACTCTCCCCGCCTGTCGTAGGGAGAATCGCGCACATCTCGGGAGTCCTGCCGAGAGGACTGGCTGAAGCACCTCTCCTGGACGGGGCAATGTTCTAGGAGCTGGGGACACAACAGGGGACCAACCAGGCAAGGCTGCTGCCCTCGTAAGTGTAACTCTCTAAAGGAGAAAACACAGGGCAGTCGCTCAGCAGGGAGTCCGACATGGTGCAGCCACTAAATGTCTGTGCTGGCGGCAGGCATGACTGTGTTATTAGGAAACGGTTTACGGCAGCCTGGAGAGGCTGAAGGGAGGTAATGAGAGTTTCCAGAGAGTTGAAGTGCTGTTGGAGGGAATGATGAAGCTACCGTTCACTGAGTGCTCCTTGTGTAATAACTCACTCAATCTTTGCAGCAACCCGGTGGGGTGGGTACTATTATCATCCCCATTTAACAGGTGAAGAAACTGAGGCACGGATCAAGGCAATGGCTTGTGTTATTGCACAGCCGTAAAGCCAGGATTTAAAAACCAGTTGGTTTGCATCACTCTGCTGTCTCTCTGCAGATTGGTGGATGCCCGGGGCAAGCTGGCCTTAAGAGCTCAGAGCTTCTTCTGGAAGCCGAAATTGCTGACACTTCAGGTGGTCGAGCCGTGGCATCTCTGAATGCACTCATGGGGCGATTCCTGACAATATCAGATGAATGGATCTTTCCACAGAACAGGCAGTGCCCAGCGCCCTGGTGGCAATGCTCTGAGATGCTATGAGTGACTTCCTCTTGTCTCTTTCAGGTCACAGCCCCACACTTCCCCGTGGTGATCAAGCTGGGACATGCCCACGCTGGAATGGGAAAGGTATGAGATCAGCCCTCACCTCACAGTGGATATACCGACAGATTCCCCGGTCTACCTGTTCCCCCACCTCTGTCCCCACCTCAGCACAGGCGCCCAGAACAGCATGTTTAAAAGAACCCACAATACGTCTCCCTCCCCTTCCCGACTGTTAGGTCTGTCTGTGTGGATGTTCCCTGGTCCCCTGGTCCTCAGTGTCAAGAATGAGTACTGGCATGATGTCAAGCCAATGACGAGTGATCACAAACACAGAGCAACTTAATACTAACAGTTTATCACATAAAAGAAAGAATGAAAGTAAAGGAAGCTACACAAAGGGAAAACACGTTCCAGAAAGAGTGAAACAGGTCAGTCTCCACGAGTGCAGAAAGACACTGGAGGGTGAGCATGCGCCGCCTTTTATAAGCTCCCTGGTTTGTCCCGCCTTTCCCCTGGCAGGATTGGTTGCTGTTTCCCACCTTTGGGGGTGATTGACAGGTTGGTGTTACATACCACATCACATGGCAGGTTACATAACAGGGTAGGTTATGTAACAGTTTCCTTCCTGCCCATGTGTCTTTTCTAGAATTCTCCATGAAGCTCCACCCATGTCATGCTAATTAGATGGTAATGAGCTCTAAGTCAGTTAAAGGTTACTAGGAAATTTTTATTATGGATGTTCCCACCAGGGAACAGTTCCTAGCTGCAATTTGGTTCCCAGTACAGTTTGGTTCCTGCTGTCCTCCCTTAGCCACCTCCTTGCCAGCTGTTTACCATCCACCAGACCTAACACAACCACCTTCCTCAGAGCTCCTGTTGCACGGAACATCCCTCCAGCTGTTCTGTGCTTGGCAGATCCCCCCTGGAATTGCTAGTTAATCATTCTCCATGATCGTGGCTTAAGAGAAGTGATGTAAAGCATGTTATAGACCCTGATCTTTTGTGAGGGGTCGCTGTCATCATCTCCACAGCCTTACTCATCTCTTTACCACCTGCCCGGCTGGCACCTAGAAAGAGGCAAATGCACATGGCTCCATGGGAGAAGCCCCTGGAGTCAGTTAGCTTCTGCAAAAGTAGATAATGTATTTTACAGTCACAAATGACGTCCTGACAAACTGTATTGGTCAGACTCTTTCAGTGGCAAGTGTCCAAACCCAAGTCACATTAGAGAGAAAAAGATAATTCATTGGTTCAAGAGATCAGAGTGTCTGAGATGGTTCTTGATAGGTTTGGGCAGAGCTGGATGCAGGAGCTCAGGCGAAAAGGTTGGTTTCGGTCTCGCTCTGTCTCTTGGCTCTGTTCATCCCTACCTGGCGTTCCTTCAGAAAGCCAAAATGGCTGGGAGCCGCCCACCCTGGTCCCTAAGCTCGCAGAGGAATAAAGACCTCTTTCTCTCCAGCATCTCTGTGTCTAACCTCATGGAACCGCGTTCAGGTTAATGTGCCAGCTCCAACAAGGGAATGCACAGGTGATTAAGCCTCAATCAAACCATCTGCCCCACAGGAAAGGGAGAGTCTACTCCTACATAGGGGTGCAGGAGTGTGGGGCGATTTGGGGGAATTTGGGGGAGGCTACCACAGTCCACCTCTGTGCCATCCCCATTCGAGGGACCTGAGCCCAACACGACATCCCGCCCAGTGGGCTCTAGATAAAGTGCAGCAGGGGCTAAACAGTGTGGGATCGAGTAGAAACCTCGCTGTGAATAGGCCCACCCAAACATGACAATTCTGCACCTCACTCTGTGGTCTTCCCCACCCCATTATGTCTTCTGCATCATCTCCTCCCACCTAAACTCTATCTGTTTTGGCAGCAGACAAAGGAAAGGGCCAGGCAGGTGGGGGCATGACCCACAGCTCTGATGTGTGTACCATCTAACTTCGAATGATGATAATTCTAGTAACTGTCTTTAAAATGAATCCTCCCTCCAGACTCCATCTCCCTAGAAAGTACACACAATGAGGACAGGGGGTTCTGCCGGGCACACAGGAACCCCTCATTTCTTGGCTGGGTGGATAAATGAGTGAACCCCTCTTTCACTCCCACCATAAGTCTGTCTGTTCCCCAACCCCTCTCCGCCCATTCCCTCCTCCATCCTGCATACAGCCCCAGCTTCTTCCACTCTACTGAAGCCACCCTCCCTGTTGTCCCCAACGATCTTCTGTCCCTAATTCAGCAGGCACATTTCTACCCTTAACAGAATCGACCTCTCTCTCTCATTTAAAGCTGTCAGCCATCCCTTCTGTCCCCAAACTCTCCCTCCAGTGCATGCTCCCCTCCCAGGTTTCCTCCTCTCTTTCTCTGGCCACTCCTCATGGTCCCCTTCAAGGACTTTTCTTCCCGCGCCATCCCTAACCAGGGCTATTCCACCTGCACACGCTGTCCAAGCACCCTTCTGGACTCCCTTGGCTTCAGCTGCCATCCACTCACCAATAGCACCCAAGTCATATTGCCTCTCAGAGCATCAGGCCTGTGTAACCAGTCACCTCCTGCACATCTGCACCTGGCTCCCAGAGAAACCTCAGGCTCTACACGTTCCAGAGCAGGCCCATTAGCTCCCCAGACAGTGACTCTCTATCCTCCTCCCTCTCCTCCTCCTCCTCCTCCTCCTGTGACTTCCATCTCTGTGGCAGGAACCACCAGTCACTCATTTGCCTCAAAACAGAAACCTTGGAGTCATCTCCCCCTTCTCCATGTCCAAATGGTCCCCAAGTCTTGTCCATTGTCCCTTATCAATGTTTCTCTAACCTGTCCCTTTCTCTCTGCCCACTGCCACCTTCTTGGGCAGCTCAGGTAAAGCCAGAGGGTTCCCAAGAATTAAATTCTGTCTCTTAAGTTTAAAATCATCCCCAACAGGACATAAAATGAAGGAAATACTTGTAGAGATCAATGCCATGCTCAGGGGAGGGGGCGTCTCTGAGAAACTCAGGCCCAAAAGGGACTCCCAAAATGTGGAAAAGAGGGCACGTCTCCAAGAATAAAAATTGCCACCGATCGGAATAAACTGAGGTTTGCAAAAATGCTGAGATCAAGGGAAAAGGACTTTTCTCTCCTTAAGTCTGGAATGAGAAAACTTGCAGGAACAGTCTGGACACGTTGGCTGAGCAAATGATGTCATGTTTATGGCTGAGAGGGAGGAAAACAAGACTGGTCCCTCCTGTGGTGTATCCACCTCCTCTCCAGAAGGAGTATGATCTGTCTGGAGATAAGCAGGGAGACCATGCCTAGAAGAAAACTCACAAGGAGGCTGTCGGTGAGCTCAACATTGCTTGAACTCCACCCAGGACCTTGGGGTGCCATCACCGGCCTCCCTCAGTTACACTTTACTCCTCTGTCCCTACGCATTGACTGGTGCCTGCTCTAAGCTGAGAATCAGGAGAGCAGTAGGACCCTGCCCTTGCCTTCAAGGACTCCAGGAGACAGTCACATGAATAAATAAGTAGAATGTGTTATGGGGGGCCTGGTGGAAGGCCGTGCAGACAGGGTGGGGCTCAGAGGAAAGATCCTAATCCCGTGTAGGGTATGAGAAGATAGAAAAAGCATCCTAGGAGAATGGAGGCTTGAGCTGGAGAGACAGGCAGGGGGCCTGCAGTGGACAAGGCTGCCAGGGAGAGGAGCAAGAGCAACTAGTGAGCTGAGACCTGTGGCACAGGGCCCTGCGCAGGCTGGTGTGCCTGGAGACCGAGGGAGCCCTAGCAAACACGGAGGACAGAAGGCAGGAGACGGACCGATCCCCCCTTGGATCAAAACAAAAAACAGTGATGTCACAAGGCACAGACATCAAAATAAATAAAATCGAGTACAGCTCTTTGCAGTTGGGGGGGTGCTTGTACCAGAGGGCCACACGCACAGGGAACGCTGTGAGACCTTTAGAAGCCAGTCAGATTAGATAAGCGGGAGGGAGAGGTTCTGCCCCCGCAAAGGGGCATTCGGCCATGTCTAGAGGCAATTTTAGTTGTTATAACTTGAAGGGGGGGCGCTGTTGACATCCACCAGGTAAAGGCCCAAGATGCTGCTAAACATCCCACAGTCCATAAGACAGCTTCCCACAGCAAAGAATTATACCATCCAAGTCCATCCAAGTCCAAAGAATTATACCATCCATGGATCCCCTTATCTGTGGGGGAAGCGATCCAAGGCCCAAAGTGGATGCCTGAAACCTCCAATAGTACCGAGCCCTATAAATACTATGTTTTTTGCTATACATGCATACCTATGATAAAGTTTAATTTCTAAATTGGCATGGTACTCTTGGGCTTTCGGGCCATTATGAAATAAAATAACGGTCACTTAAACACAAACACAGCAGTACCTCGAGAGTTGATCTGGTAACCAAGATGGCTACTAAGTGACTCCCAGGAGGACAGCGTACATAGTGTAGAGATGCTGGACAAAGGGGTGATTCGTGTCCCAGGTGGGATGGACAGGGATGGTGCAAGATTTCATCACACTACTAAGAATGGTGAGCGATTTAAAACTTAGGAATTTGAATTGTTTATTTCGGGAATTTTCCATTTAACATTTTCAAACTGAGGTTAACTGTGGATAACTGAAGCCACAGATAAGGGGGGACTACTGTAGTGTCAAGGATGAGAAACCCTGAAAAAACTAACTTTATTTCCCTTATTGACAGTTTTACCAGACTAGAAACCAGAGGAAGCAGTGGTGATAATAGTTCAACATGTTTCAAAGTAGGTTCCCAAGAATTGTAATTATTCAGGATGCTAAAGTCTATTTTGGTCATGTAAGTTTGGAAAACTCTGTGTTGAAGGAAGTTTTTAGTGCAGAACTTCTCAGAGTCATAAATTTGGTCATACGTGTTGTGGGAGTACAAGTACAGGGAAAAGTAAGCAGAAATTCCCAGATTTATCTGACCCCAGAAATGTTTAACCATTTTTTATAGTGATGGTTGTTCTTTTATTAATTTGTGAGAACTCTTCACATACAAAGAACATTCATCCTTTGTCATCTTTGCAACTATTTTCCCCTTTTAACAATTACACATCCATCTTGTTATTCAGTTGTAGTGATTTTTAATTTTTTTTTTTAAAGCAGTCAAATGTTTCCATCTTTGGAGGCAGTATGTTATAGCAGCTAAGGGTGTTGATTTGAATTTAGGTTACACCACTTGTTAGTTGTGAGACCTTAGGTAAGTTACTTGGCCACCCCCTACCTTAGTTTCTTCTTATGTAAAATGAAGATAATAATAGTATCCACCTCATAGGCTGGTTGTGAGGATGATGAGACTTTATGTATGTCAAGCCCTTAGTTCAGTGCCTGGAACAAGTGGGCACTCAGGAAACAATAGCATTCAGTATTATTAAGAATGTTCAGACCTGCTCTGGAAACTCAAAATCCAATTGAAGTCAATAGGGGATATATGACTAAATAGCGTCGTATTTCAGAGGCTTTATTTCACTTGGCTACAAGTTCGCTATGAGTCAGATGAGTATCTGCCAAAAGTTCTAATCAACAAATGCCAAATAAATGAAAGAAAAAAGGCTCAACTTCACTAGTCATCAGGGAAATGCAAATTGAAACCACAGTGAGATGCCGCTATATAATCACCGGAATAGCTAACATTAAAAAGACTAATCGTGCTAAGTCCCGGTGAAGACATAGAACAACTAGAACACACATACACACACAGAGAGAGAAAGCGTAAATTTTTTGTCAGAGCATAAATTGGTACAACCACTTTAGAATATAGCTTGATATTATCTGCTAAGCTGAAGTTATTCGGAAGTTCTTTGAGGTAGACCCAACCTAAATACATGTACGTGTGCACCAAAACACGTTTATAGTAGCTTTGTTCGTAATTGCCGAAACCCACCTGTCCATTAACAATAGAATAAATTGTAGTATATTTGTTCAAATGGAATATTTTCAGCAATAAAAATGAATGAACTACAAGTACACGTAACAATGTGAATGAATCTTACAAACTCACCATTTAGTGAAATAACTCAGATTCAAAAGAATGTCTATTTCTATAATTCCATTTATATAAAACTCAAAAACCAGGGAAACTAAACCATATCGTTAACTGGAATACACGTTTAGGTGATAAAACTTAAGAAAAGCAAGAAATTATTACCATGAAAGTCAGAATAGAAGTTATTTTTGGGTGGCAGGGGAGGTCATTGAGATAGGCAGAAGTGGGCAACGTTGTATTTCTTGACTTGGATGGTGGTTCTGTGGATGTTTGCTTTGTGATAGTCCATTGAGTTGTCATGTTTGTTTTGCGCCCTGCTCCATGGTTGTGTTATATTTCAAAACAAGATAAGACTTAAGAATGTAATTCAGTCTTAGGATATATTAATGGAGAGAGGATATCCACAACAAAGTGAAAGTCCTGCACTGTGCCGGTCAGTCCACAGCCAGAAGATTGTGTTCCGTTCTCGGTTATATGCCAGTTCTGGGTGTTTGAGAGGGACAGTGGCAAATTCGTGTGTGGCAGAATGAACCAAGTAGTGAGGGAAGAGGCATCTGGCCTGGCAGGACAATGACCTAGAGACAGTGTGACCAGCATCTTCAGAAACATGGAGGATTGCAATGGGAAGACAGACTGGACTGACTCTACACAACATCTAGTGGGCAGAGTTGGAACCCAATTATGGGATGTCAGTCCTATTGAAGGAGCAACTTTCTAACAGTCAGAGATAAATGGTATTGGGATGGGCAGACCGTTGCAGTAGGAGGTTCTCATCCCCGGACAGTTGGAGCAAAGTTGAACGCTTACTGGGAAAGCTTCAAGAGATTAGGCTTGTATGAGGTTAGCCTAAGACGTTTGAACCCCCTGAAATTGAGACAAATCAGCATGCGTGTTTATGCGTGAATGTGACGTGGACATGTGTCAGGAAAAAGATCCATAATTTCTTTCAGCTTCTCACAGTCACCTTTGACCAACCCAATTAAAACACCCTGGAGATGACCCCTATTATTATCTTCTAATAATGAGATTCTATGGTTTTAATCAATAATGCGAGCAGTCCATTAATAGGAATGACGTAGTATCATGTTACCATCATAGGATTAGAAGTCAAGCTCAAGGCCAACTGCTAGTATGGTGTGGGGGTAAAACTTATAGAATCTGGAGTCCAGTTTCCAGTTTGACTCTGGATTTGCCATTTACTGCGTCGTGTGTCCTTGGGTGAGTTGCTAAGTTTTTCTGTGCCTCAATTTCCTCATCTCTAATACAGGAACAATAATCTCCTTCCTGGGGTTGTAATGATGATAGAATAAAACAATCTGGGCTTAGGAATGCGGCTGGTTCAGTGAATAGGAGCTTTAAAAACCAGCCACAAATGTAAACTGTTATTCTGAGTACTTAACCTCTTAGCTAAAATGAGATAAGGCTTGCTCATAATAGACAACAAGGGGAGGGAAATTGAATTAAATTCTGGGTAAATTCTTAAAATAAGGAAATCCAACATCCCCAGGAGAAGCTAAGATAACACACGAACCCCACCCTAGAAGTCACCTTGCCCTGTTTCATAGACTCAGGCTGTCGGGGCTTGAATCCCAGCACCTGACTTTGAAGATAAGACCCTGAGGTCCAGGGAGGAGAAGGGCCTTGCCCAAGGCCACACGGCAAGTGAGCGTCCCCAGTAACAGGACAGGAAGGAAAGACCTTTGAGATAATTTGGCCCCTCTTAGCCACACTTTAGAGATAAGAATAGTAATAATAATATTAGCAATAATAATAATAATAAAAGCTAATGTTCTATTGTGCTTACTCTGTGCAGGCACTGTTCTAAGTGCTATGTGTGTGTATATAGATACATTTTCACTCATTTAGTGCAATCCTCATGACAAGCCCATGAGGTAGGTACTACTGGCAGCTGCATCTTATAGATGAGGAAACTGAGGCACGGGCAGGAAATGGTGGAGCAGGGGTACAACCTCCAGATAGTCTGGCTCCAGGGCCTGAGCTGAGCTAGGAGGAGAGGGGGCGCTGACACGGTACCAGGTTAATAAGCCCAGACCCAGGTACCCTAACGCTTCCCCTGCATGCCCGGGATTGCTGTCCTTCTGAGAGGTGGTTGGGACAATGAGTGACAGCATCAAGCACCCCTGCAGACAGTCCTGCCTGTTGTGGGGGGACGAGGTGGCAACTCCTAAACACGAAGTCTCCAGCAGCCCTGGTGTCTCGCACACCCGCTTTTGGCCAGGTTTGCTGCTGTCATCAGCTCCAAGAGACCTGGACTAGATCCGTTCTCTTCGGCTGACTCATTTAACGAGCTTTCCCGGCACTGTCCGCATTTTGAGTGAGAGTAGGTGGCCCCAGCGCATGGTGCTAGAAAGGGACTATTAGAAAATGAGCAAATGGAGGAACGGAGCCCAGGGGAACAGTTAAGAAATCGAAAGGTTCCCGGGCAGCTGGGTGACCGCCAGCGAGGAGAGTCACTGTGCGTTTCACGTTCCACAGAAGCCAGGCCAAGTGAGAGCAGAGGACAGGCACCACGCGTGGCACTCACGGGAAGCGTGTTCAGGGGCCCCGCCAGACAGTGAGGGGAAGGAGGAGGAGGGACCCGCACCCACTCCACCACCCTCACCCTCAATCCTCCCTCCCTCCCTATGTCCTCTCCCACCTGCCCTGCCGTGCCCTTTAGACAGCCACTGGCCTCTAAAGGGGCCCCTAGGAGGGGATCTATCAGCCCTTCACACCTTGATGAAGATTTTAGGCTCTGTGCTCCCCTTTTCAGAGCCTCTGCCATGAGGTTGTCCTTTCCACAAGTGCAATATATACAGTTGATCCTCATCTCTCACAGATTCCATGTTTGCCAATTTATCTACTCGCCAAAATTTATTTGTAACCCCAAAATGAACTCTCACAGCATTTTCATGGTCAGTCGTGGACATGTGCAGAGTGGTGAAAACTTCAAGTCAAACAAGGTGACATTCTGCCTTCTTATTTCAGCTCTCATGCTGTGAACAAGCATCCTTTCCATGTTCTCTTTGGTGCCACATTTACAAATTTTTATGCATTTTGTTGGTGATTTCACTGTATAAAATGCCCCCTAAGTGTAATGCTGAAGTGCTGTCTAGTCTTCCCAAGTGATGTTGCTTATAGGAAAACAAAAACACATGTGTATATAAGTTTCATTCAGGCATAATTATAGTTCTGTTGGTGTCGGGTTTAATTTCAATGAATCAATAATATATATTAAATAAGATGTCTTTAAACAGAAACACACATAACACAAGGTTGTGTATTAATCAGTGGATGGAAATATTGTGACCAGAGGCTTACAGGAACCTAACCCTGTATTTCCTATAGGATCAGTTGTTCAGTATCCATTTGTTCAGTGTTTGCTGCAACTTTATAGACCATGACTACCATGAATAATGGGTATCGACTGTGTGTGTATTTGTGTATATGTGTGTGTATGTATACTGTACACACACACACACACACACACACACACACACACATCCTGTAAAGAGTCCTTCAGTTTTCTTTCTGCCTTTGAACCTTTGAACCATGCTATGGCTCTGTCTAGCCTCATGTTTGTCGTGTTGCAGGCATGGTCATCTGGATCATGGACTCATTTTCCTTATGAGGGTTTGAGGTTAAGATCTCTGCTTGTGGCACTTCCTCTGCCACCGCCATCCTTGGTTCCCTGGAAAGAGCCTTGGCCTGGGTTCAGGACATCTGGCTCATCCTGAGCCAGCCTCGCTCACACTCCCCAGGGCCGGCAGTACTCACCTGGGCCAGTCATTTAAACACATAAGTGCCATTTCCCCATATCTGGGCTATATGAGATTTTCCTCTCTCAATCACTTGGAATAACCAGTGAGTAAAAATGCATTCAAAATTATGAAGTTCCATGTAAATGTGAGCTGGGAAGTAAGCAAAAGAGAGAACATGGGCGTTGGACTTAGACCTCCATGGGTTCCGAGCCTGGCTCTGCCATCTGCCAGCATTGTGACCTCGAGCAAATTTCTTAACGTCTCTGGGCCTCAACTCCTCTGGGATGACTCAAGGCAGATCGAATGGATGAACAAAGGAAGAGAAGGATGTCAACGATCCCCAAGCACCTGTGCGTTGGGATGAGTGCTTTCGGCATCCCCACCAACCCTCAGAGGTACCCCAGAGGGACCCCTGATCCCTGCTTTGCAGAGGTTCCGAGAGCTGTCCTGTCCAAGGTCATAGGTTGGTGGCAGAAGCGGGATTTTAACTGAGGTTGGCAGTCCTTTTCTTCTTCCTGCCAGGGACCCTCGGGAACACCCTGGTAGAATCATCTCTTCCCGTTACAAGGCAAGGCGCCAACTTCATTGGAGAGTTGATTTATAAAGAATTTCACAAGGCCCCACCCAAGAAACATGTCAGTACCTTCGAGACAAGCACTGACCTTTATGAGCTGCTCTTGTTTTTTGGTGGACTGACCTCACACTGGGCCTGAGGCCAAGCCCAAGAACACTCATCTCAAGAGAATAAGAAAAAGCAGGATACCACCCCCAACACTGCGCACCACCTACAAGCCCCATTGTGTCAAGGGGGACAGAGGCCCAAGAACAGATTCATTTGGAAGGAATAAATCACCTGCTCTTGTGGGCACCGACGCACACAACCCCTCTGTGAAAAAACGTAGAATATCCTTATGTTTTTTTTTAACTGAAAAACATTGAGAAGCAGTACGATTTCCTCTCTTCTTCTCTTTGTTTTTCTGGCGAGGTCTGTTGACCCATCCTGGTATTGCATGTAGCGAAGGTCAGGGAAGTCTCCCCTAGGAAGCCCCTCAGAAAGAGGAGGGGCCACATGGCCTGGTGGGGTGGGGAACACTGTATCGTTTACCACAATAGACTTTCCCCAACATCAGACACTTACAATGTACAAAACATTAATGCATCCACATTTGGGAGCCACTGGAGGCTCCCAGCTGCCCTTCGAGGTGGGATTTATTCTCACGATACGCCTTTTACAAATGAGATAAGCAGAGATCAAGGATTTGCACAAAGCTGCACGCCGCATGCCCACACCACAGGAGGTAGGACTCCGGAGAGTCCCTCCAGCCCATTTGGAAACAGCCTGGGTTTCTGTTGAGGCCTCCCCCAGCCAAAATGCTCGGGCACAGCCCATTCTTACCATCCATCAACAGGCAGGAGAAGAGAGGTCCTAAAACAGGGGGAGGCCTCTGGCACACGGCAGCCTCCCAGAAGCCTCCTGGAAGTGAAACCAGCCACATCTCTGGCTTCCTGGAAACAGCCGCACTTGGGGGCAGCTGGCATCGCTGCTGACAGGTGGCCACGGCAGGCTTGTTTTCCAGGAAGACCAGAGAGGATGTAAACAGTGGGTTGGTTACTTTTAGAGTGCGTGTCCGCGTGTCCCTGTGTCTAGGGGTGGGGAAGCAGCCACCTTATGCACAGTGATCAGCTTCGTTGAAGCCTCCAGACAAACGGGATGCTAGTAGCGGACCCTGTTCTCTTGCCTCGACCCCTGGCCTCCAGCCACGTCCTCCAGGGGAGGCAGGAAGATGTGAGGGGGTGAGGCGGCGGCACGGAGAATGCTGCTCAGCCTTTTTCACAGCATGACACTCATAGAAAATGGTAGTATTTATATGACTCGGGGGGTCGAGGGAGGAGGCTGCTAACAGCTGAAGAGGAGGGTCTGGGGGCCCCCAGCCAGCCCAAGGGATGCAAGACCAGCAGCAAGGGCAGCTACTGCATGCTCTTGGCGGCGGGCCCTGACGCCACATAGGCCTGAGCTCCTTGGCGTTCCTGCTCCCAGCGTGCTCTGCGGAAGGACTGGCGGCATCACTATCACGGAGAGACCCACTGAGTCAGAATCTCCGTTTTAACGCAATTCCCTGGTGATGTGCAGGCTGCTCTGCATAACCACTGGTTTTGACCAGCGGATGCAAACTCAGATGCCCAAGGGACCAGGCAATCCCCACGAGTTAGGAGCCCAGGTGGGACTTCTTTCTAGCACCAGAAAGGCCATGACCAGCCTAAAAGGGAAGCCACCTCTCCGCCCCAGCCAGTGAAGGCTGTGAGAGACTGTGCAGCCCAGGCAGAACTGATCTTCCGATGCTAAGAAGTCAGTCCTCCAGGTCTCCAATATGAATGCTCCTGATTTTAAAACATTGGCAATTAATTTAAAAATCTTTTGGAACACTATATAAGCTAAATAAAACAGCTACCCACTAAATCTTGGGGTGCCAGTTTGGTGTCTCCAGCTTCAGACAAAAGACACCAAGTGTGGCCTTACCCTCCCCTTCCAGGGGGCCATGGATCCTAGTGGTTAAGGCCCCAGGTTGGACAATGGACCCAAGAGTTCAAATCCCAGCTCCGCCACTTCTATGTATTTAACTGTGGGCAAGCACTTGACTTGCAGTTTTTGTTTTCTCCTCTGCAAATGGGCCTAATAAATGCCCCTAGTGGGTGAGGGGGGTTACCTTGCAGACTTATTAAGATAAGGCGCTTTAAAAATTCTGTGGCTACTTAAGAGATGTTGATTGGCGTCCTCTAGGACCTGAGAGTTCTGTGCATACAGATCACCTGGGATCTGGTTAGCAGGCAGCCTCATTCACTAGGCCTGGAGTGCCGCCCACCGGGGTTCTGCCTTTCTGATGAGCTCCCGGGTGATCAGTGCCGCTTATCCGTGGTCTAGGCAGCAGTCGGCAAACTGTTTCTGTGCAGAGCCAGATGGTACACATTCGAGGCTTGGCAGGCCACGTGGTCTGTGTTGCAGCTACTCCTTGTCATGCGAAAGCAGCCGTAGACAATGCATAAATGAACGAGCAAGGCTGTGTTCCGATATAACTTTATTTATGGACACTGAAATTTGAATTTCATATCCTTTTCACATGTCGTTTTTCAATTACAGTAGTCCCTCCTTATTTGAGAAAACGAATTCCAAGACCCCCAGTGGATGTCTGAAATCGCAGATAGTACCAAACCGTATATAGACTGTTTTTCCCTACGCCTACATACCTACGACAAAGTTTAATTTATCAATTAGGCACAGTAAGAGATTAGCAACAATAACTAATAATAAGATAGAACAATTGTAACAATATATTGTAATAAGTCGTGTGAACGTGGTCTCTCTCTAGCTCTCAAAATACATTGTTGTACAGTACTCGCCTATTTTCAGACCGTGGTAGACTGTGGGTAACTGAAATTGTGGAAAGCAAAACTGAGTGAGGGAGGACTGTTGTATTTAAAAATGTGAAAACCATGCCTAACCCATGGGCTATGCACACACAGGCAGGGGGCTGGCTTTGGCCCTCAAGCCGTAGTTTGCAGACCCCTGATCTAGGTCATCTTCAACTCAGAACCTGGTCACCTCCGTCCCCCACTAGACTGTAAGCTCAGGGGGTGCCCAAGCTGCACCCACTGACTTCAGCCCCCGTGCCTGCCTGGGCCAGGGCCCCAGTCAGCGGAAAGTCCCGTCCTTGGCCTTACACAATGAGCAGGCGCCTGGGAAGAGGAGGTGTTGCCTTGCAGAGCTGACACTTGTCTGGTGCCTCCCTTCCCCTCCATTCAATCTCACGGCCACACCGCAACTCTATAAACATGTGGTCCAAAGAATCAGTGACCCGGGAGCTCAATAACAACAGAAGAAGTTTTCATTTATTAAGGGGAAGAGCAAAGGAAAGGAGCCAGCACTGATAAGCAGGATAATTAGACGGTTCCCCAAACAGTCCATCAAACCCTCCGTCACTCCTGTCACCTTCCCACTAGCCCTTCTGGCCCCTGGCAGCAAGTGACCCAAGCAGCCGGGGCGAGGACATCCTTTGGGCTCCGAGTACTGGCCTTCAGGAGGATTGGAGGGGGACAAGGGCTTTAGCGAGTTTGAGATAATGGCTTGCGATGGTCTGAATGTTGGTGTCCCCCTAAAATTCGTATGTTGGAACCTAATGCCTGATGGGGTAGTATTAAGAGGTTGTTCCTTTGGGAAGTGATTAAATCGTGAGGTCTGCACCCTCAGGAATGGGATTAGTGCTCCTATAAAAGAGGTGATGGGGGGCTCCCTTGTCCCTTCTGCCATGTGAAGATGCAGCCACAAGACACCATCTGTAAAGACCTTCGCCAAATCTGCTGGGGCCTTGATCTTGGGCTCCCACCTCCAGAACTGTAAGCAATACATTTCTGTTGCTTATAAATTATCCAGTCTAAGGTATTTTGTTATAGCATCCCTAACAGACTAAGATATGGCTCTTGTATTCATTCAACAAATATTGATGAATTTGGTGCCCAGCTGTTTTGAGTTAGGGAGTCAATAAGTGTTCATTGAATATTTTGGCAAATAGTTTATGAACATTTGTTGTGTTTAAGCTAGATGCTGGGGTAGAGGACTCTTGGTTAAGAGCCAGAGATGAAAAACACGTGGCTTCTGTGTAAAGGGAATTTACACACACAAGACACAGACATCCTCCCACCCCTCTGAGTCTCCAGGGCCCATCATTCCACACTCTGCTTTCACATGTGCACATTATTTAGCTCCCACTTACAAGTGAGGACATGCAGTATTTGATTCTATTTCTGAGTTGTTCCCTTAAGATAACCATCTCCAGTTCCATCCATGTTGCTGCAAAAGACATGATTGTATTCTTTTTTATGGTTGCATAGTATTCCGTTATATATATATGCAACATTTTCTGAAATTTATCCAATCATCCATTGATAGACACTTAGGTTGATTCCATATCTTTGCTATTGTGAATAGTGCTGCAATAAACAGTGCAGGTATCTTTTTGATAGAATGATTTATTTTCCTTTAAGTAGACACCCAGTAGTGGGGTTGCTGGATTAAATGGTAGTTCTATTTTTAGCTCCTTGAGAAATCTCCATACTGTTTTCCACAGAGGTTGCCCTAATTAACCTTCCCACCAACAGTGTATAAGAGTTCCCTTTTCTCCACATCCTCACCATCATCTATTATTTTTTGACTTTTTAATAATAGCCATTCTGACTCATGTAAGATGATAGCTCGTCGTGGTTTTATTTTGCATTTCTCTGATGATGAGTGATATTGAGCATTTTTTCATATTTTTTGGCCATTTGTATGTCTGATTTTGAAAAATCTCTATTTCTGTCCTTTGTCCACTTTTTAGTGGGGTTATTTGTTGTTTATCATTGTTGTTGTTGAGTTGTTTAAATTCCTTATAAATTCTGGATATCAGTCCCCTGTCAGGTTTATGCTTTGCAAATATTTTCTCCCATTCTGTAGGTTGTCTGTTCATGCTGTTATTTCTTTTACTGTGCAAAAGCTTTCCAGTTTAATCAAGTCTCATTTGACTATTGTTTGTGCTTTTGAGATCTTAGTCATGAATTCTTTGCCAAGACTGATATTCAGAAGAGCTTTTCCCTGGGTTTTCTTCTAGTATTTTTATAGCTTTGAGTCTTACATTGAAGTCTTTGATCCATCTTGAGTTATTTTTTGTATATGGTGAGAGACAGGGATCCAGTTTCATTCTTCTGCATATGGCAATCCAATTTCACAGCACCATTTATTGAAAACAGTGTCCTTTCCCCAGTGTATGTTCTTGTTTACTTTGTCAAAGATCAGTTAGCTGTAGGTATGTGGCTTTATTTCTGGATTCTCTATTCTGTTCCATTGATCTATGTATCTATTTTTATACTAGTATCATGCTGTTTTGTTTACTATAGCCTTGTAGTATAATTTGAAGTGAGGCAATGTAATGCCTCCAACTTTGTTCTTTCTGCTTAGGATTGCTTTTGCTATTCAGACTCTTTTCTGGTTCCATATGGATTTTAGGATTGTTTTTTCTAATTATGTGAAAAATGATGTTGGTATTTTGATAGAGATTGCACTGAATCTGTAGATTGCTTTGGACAGTATGGCCATTTTAATGATATAAATTCTTCCTATCCATGAGCATGGAATAGTTTGTGTCATCTACAATTTCTTCCATCAGCATCAGGCCCTGTGCTTCATGTTTTATGAAATTGTCTTATTTAATTGTCACAACACCTCTATGAGGTAGGTAATCTGATTATCCCCATTTTACAGAAGGGAAAACCGAAGCTCAGAGAAGCTAAGTAAATGGGGAGAATGATGAATGGTATCTGTTCTTGTGTCCACATGCCACTTTGCACAAAGCTGGGCACATGGCAAATGCTCAGAAAATGCCAGTACTATTAATCATTATTGTCTTCTCCCCACCATGGGAAGAACTCAAGCCAAGTCTGCAGAGGAGGGAACCAGTCGTATTTGGGAGCCTGCGTATACGTGGATGGTTGGTGTGTGTATACATATATTGATAGACCCATACCCAGGATGTTGCTGTTTTTATTTTTGGTTCTAATGAAGCATCTCAAATACCTCTTGATCTTACCCCTTCCCCAGCTCTATCCCACACTCACCCATACTTATTTTATTTTTTTAATTTCTTCTTACAAAATTAATCTCGGTCTACTCACATTTGTTCTGTTGTATGCGGGAACTTGTCTTGTTGGCCATGCAGCCAGAATGGGTTTTTTTTTCTTGTGGAGAGAAGGGGAACTTTTCTGTTTTTTAATATAGCTCATCTCACCTGGTCCAATGCCAAATAAACAAAGCTGCTATTCATTTCAGTATCTCCTCATCTCTATCGTGCCCAGAGTCATTTAGCAGCAGAGCCTCTTGGGCTGTCTCTCCAAGAGCCTGGAACAGCAAATAAGAATGTTCTAAAAGTGAGTGCTGAGAGAATAGAATCCCATTTAATGAGACCACAGAGAGCAAGACTTGCTCTCTTGGTGAGTGCAGGAGCAAAGATTATGTTTAAAGTCGTGGTTGGAAAATGCCGGATCCTCAAATGTGGCCTCAGCTAAAAGCTTTAGCCAGCACATCACTAGTTTATGACTCAGAAGCAAGGAGCTACAGGGAGAACTTAGAACCAGGCCACCACTCTCCCAAAGACCCCATCCTCACACACCCCTGGAGGATGTGTCTGCCGTGGTCCTGTTCTTCTTGCTACCACCCCTCAGTGACAGAGCTTACTCTACCTGTGACCCATTCACAGACTCCCAAGTATTGGTGTTAGAGAGGATTTCAAAGGTATGGAGTCTGCCCTTCTACCCAGTGCTTCCTCAACAGTGGCTGGGCCTTGCTCTTTGGTCTCTGAGCCCTTTGTTCAATGAACAACGAAAACATTCAGTGTATAAAACAGACCCTACTAGAGCTGTTCTGGATGAAGGGAGGAGACCTGGAGACCCACCCAACTGATCTCCTTGCATGGCTCCATCCACTCCATGGAGTCCAGTTTGAAAACCGCCCTCTTAGGTCAAAAGAGTGCCCGGGTACTATGGTCAACATCTATTTATTCATTCAGTATATCATTCCCAACACCTCCTAATGTACAGGAGCATGGGAAACAGTAGTAAACATAATATGTACATCCCTACTGTCATGGAGCTTATATGTGTGCTTATTATTTGGGGGAGGGAGGTATAAAAAACCAAAAGGTAATTTGAGACAGTGATAAGTAAGGAATATAATAGAACGTGATGGGGCAGTGGAAGCACTGCTTTAGGTTGCATGATCCAGAGGGGCCTCAGGAGTAGGTGACAATGAAACAGAGGTAATGAGAAATAGCCACTAGCTATGTGACTATCTGCAGAAAGGGCTTCACAGGCAGAGGGATTAACAAGTGATGATTCAAGGGCCCTGAGGCAACCTTGAGCTTGGTGAGTTCTAGGAACCGGAAGAGCGAGGGAGGGGCAGGTGGTGGGCCATGAGCTCAGAGACACCAGCGGGGCAGGGTGTGTTAGCCCTCACAGGTGTGCGTAATAGGACGCTGCAGCAGGACGGGTTTTGTTCACGTGCTATTGGCACTCAACATGGTGGTGATTTTGTTCCCTGCTGAAATAATGAAATTTGGATAATTTCTTCCATCGTAAAGGAAAGGTCCCTGGATAGACAGCCAGGAGTCCTAACTTAAAAAAAAAAAAAAAAACGCTTCCCTTCCCTCTAGGTTTTCCTTCTTTCCTTTTCCACCGTGGCAAAGTGATGTCCCTCTGGGGGGCTTCAACTTCCTTTTCTGTAACACGAGTAGTCTGGACCACGTCACAACCCTCCTTTCCCTTGGAATCCTACATGGAAGTTGAAATTAGAGATAAGAGTGGTATTATATGAGCCGTCATTTTATTCGATAACTTGTCGTTCACAACATGTATTACCATAGAGCCCATCAAGAGAACAATCAGGCCCTTTTGATGAACTCGGTCTTGTATCACCTCAGCACCCAGCTCCCCTTTATATGCCGTGTCCGCGAGCAGCGTGGTGTTGGCAACATCACCAGTGCCGCACCAGCTTGGGATAAACCAAGACGGCAGGAGAAGGCTCGCTCTGCCGGCTGCAGCAGGAGGAGTTACCCAGGCAGCTAATATGTATCAAACATCTGAGTGTCCTTTTTGGATGCTTTAAAATCAAGCTTTTAAATATTTTATTTTAACAAAATGGTAATCAAACCCTTGTGCAACACATCAAACCCTTCCATGGTACACTGAAAAACAGTCACCGTGCACAAATTGTCTTCCAGGCAGTGGTGCGCCAGCAAGCCGGCTCTCTGGGGGGAAAAGGGAAAAAAAACGAATTTGTAGTATTTACCAATGTCTGGGATGTAAATACTCCCACCACAAATGACTTCAGGCTAACAATGATTTGATAACTGGCTCACAAACTTTCTAAATATTTAACAATCACCTCTCATAAACAAGTACGAGCCCGCGCCAGGACACCATCGCTTCCAGCCATCAGGCGCAGTTGGCATTTCTGGGTAGAGCCCCCTACAGCACCGTCTGCAAACCAACACCCGCAGGGGCACCACAGGGCCCTGAGACCTCTGGCTGGGGCCAAGGAGGGGCAGTTACAGTGGGGTGGGGAACAGGGTGAAGCACACAAGCTGGAGTGGCTGAAGTCCTGTGCTGGTTTGTTGTTAGAAATGGCCAGAGTGTGGCTCCAGGGGCAGGAATGGCAACATTTCCTTAGGCCAAGTCTTCCCAAACCCACCTGCACTTTAAACGCCTCAGATCAGATCACACCTTGGGGTGTGATTGCGAGGACTCATGCCCTCCCCTGAGCCAGCTCTGGACCTCGCACAGCCCTCTCTCATCGTACCACCCCGCCATCTGCAGTTCTCTTCCTGGCTAGACCTGAAGGGCAGACACCGTGGTGGGAGCCCCTGTGCCTAGCACACGGCCGGACGCTTTCATTAATTTACTCAGCAAATACTAGTCAAGCCCCTACTCCGTGCCAGGCAGTGTTCTGGGGACTGAGAATGCAGCAGTGAACAAAACAAAGTCCACACCTTCATGAAGGGCTGGATTCTAGAAGATATTCAATAGATAAGACCGTCTCATAGTCAGTTCCCTGGGGTCACTGCTCTTAGGAGGCTGAAGGGGAAGAGCTTTCATTCATTTTATTTTAACCCAAGCTAGAACCCACACAAGAGCAAGAGTGCTTCACAGTCTTTTGGTTTTATTTTTTTTTGTTATGATTTTTGTTGGAATAAGGTCTTAAAGACCTATTAAGGTACCATTGTCATCGGCCAAGTGTGGATGGGGGGGAGGCCACTGGTTACATACTTATCTACTACAACCCATTGACATCTCAGGCTGAGCTGTTTCACAAGTTAGGAAGCTCTGGGAAGAAGAATAGATGGCGTGAGCTTGAAATTTCCGGGAGATGGGATGAGAAAAAGACCCAGGGCTCTGCCCCATGGCAGCCTGGGCCCCATATAAATCCCAGCTCCCGGGATGGCTGGGGCAGGGGCAGACTCTGCCCTCCTAGATCGACCCAGGGCCAGCCACGCCCACTGCCCGCTGGTCGTCCTGGGCATTAGGGGTCCGAAGGAAGAACACAAAGGAGAGGGAGGAGAGAAATAGAGAAAATAGAACGAGAAGGGGAGAGGGATGCTCTGAGGACGTTTGCTCCCATTCAGACCTAAAATCCCAGGAGAACACGAAAGACCCTGCCCCGTCTGCCCCCAGCAGCACCGTAGCCCTAAAGACAGAGGACACTGCAGTCATGATGTATAACACCCAACAGGTCACCTGCTCCGTTATGTATCCACCATGCTTTAAAATAACACACTCGCATGCACACGCACACACACATTCCCTCTTGCTTTGCTTAAATAAACATATTTCTAAATGGCATGTTACATCACTGCCATAGATTATGAGTTTTATGGGCCGGATAATTTTTCCTGATACACACTGAAATAAATATCTATTGAAATTGTAAATGTTCATTTGTGTGGCCTTTAAATCGTAGTGTGTGCCACCAGTGCCATGTACTAGAGGTCACTGGTAGAGAGACATCGGTCCCCCAGTGCTGAACAGACTTGAAGCTACTCTTGGTCCTTGGCTCATGGGTAAATGGCCCTGCACAAGTCACCTGCCCTCCCTCTGTGCCTCCCCTGCAGAATGAGAGGGCTGACCAGACGTCCTTTAATGTCCCCTCACACTGAGGTTCTCAGTTGTTTGCTCCGTGAACATGGAGTCACCGCAGGCGGCACACCCAGAGCAGAGTTCTCAGCACCCCACACACACCCCCGTAACACCCCCTTTCTCTACCGCAAGGCAGATCTACTTGGGAGAGAAACCTGCACAGCTTCAACTCCAAAATTCAAATTCAATTAGAAAAAAAAAGCCTCCAATTTTTCCAAACCTCAGCACGATGTTCTCATCTCTTCCAGTTTGGTAAAGTGAGTCACATCCCAAGTCACACACAAAAAATCTCTTTATTGTTTTTGAAAAAATGTTTACAGTGGCCTTTAATATCCCAGTATGTCACCAGGGAGCCAGACACACAGGGAGTTTCACCCTCCCCTGGCAGGACCCCGTGCTCAGCCTCCTCCTCCACTGTCTATCTTTTGGCCATAGACAAATACCTCCCAAGCCTTTCAGGAAAGTCAGCAGGTTTTCAAATCCTCCCTAAAAGGCCGTGTGTGGACAGAGGGTGGCTAAATACCACATTCAACACATTAACTGCCACGTGCATTGTATTTAACTCACACTAGTTTTGAGCTCGGGGCCTCGTGAAGCAAAATCCTGCAGTTGGTTCATGAAGATCTTACTTGTTGATGTTCTTACTGTTACAATTAATAATGACAATTTAATTCTAAAAACGTGGATTGTGTTGCATATAACGCACACACAGAAAACAATAAAAAAAAATAACAAATTAGAAAGGATCGTTTTGTTTTCACAAAACACCATGGCCCCAGGGAAAAATTTTTTTTCTAGTGTGGCAGGCAATGTGTTACTTGACCTTAGAAGCTGCACGTGAGCAAGACAGGTCCAGCTATCGCTGCATCTAACACACCCTCAACATCACCCGTATTAAAAGCCTTTCTAGAGGACTGGGAGAGAGGTCTCCACGCCCAGAAACATAAGCCACTGGGGCCCGGCAAATAAAAGAAATAGCTTTAATGCTATTAGGGTGTACTGGGCTTTACAAAATCTCTAGATACCATCTCAGTAAAGGTGCTTACAGTTAATGACAAACAGCCAACATTCGTTGCTTTGTAGCAGGCACTGTTGAAATCATTTGACATAGTTTATTTCACCAAATCTTCACAGTAACTCTCTGAGGCATGTAATATTATAAACCCATTTTACAGATCAGCAAATCAAGGTTTAGAGAAGTTAAGAAATTTCCCAAGATCACACAGCATGGGCCTGACTCCCAAGCCCATGCTCAAAGTAATACCTTCCATTCGTGGGCTATTCTACATTTTTAAAACCCTTATGCATATACTAACAACTATCACTTAGGAGAAATAGATGATACATTAGATAGATAGAGATATAATTTCCAATCCTCCCAACTCTGTGAGGATGGGTATAAATTTCATCATCTCCATTTGACATATGAGAAAACTGAGCCCAGGAAGAGTTAAGAACTCATTCCAGGTTGTGGCATTGACAAGTGCCTAAGCCAGGATGTGAACCTAGATCAGCCTGGCCCCATCGTCGTCGATACTTTCTTTGTGCTGCTTGCAAAATTTCATCTGATTTCTCCAACAACTTTGTGACTTGCATGGGAAGAAGGTGTGGTATAGCAGAGCCCAGATACCCAATGAATGGAATTCTACAAACCTGGCCTGATTGATCAGGAAGTCCCTAAAAATTCAAACAATAGACAATAGTACATCTTCTGTGACACTCTCTTCTGTGTCTTTCACAGTCCTTACAAACTATTTTCTGTTTGTTACCTACCTAGCTTCCCAGCTAACCAGCTATCCACCTATCTATCTACTATGGTCTGAATGTTTGCGTTCCCCAAAAATCCATATGTTGAAACCCTAACTGCCAAGGTGTTAGGAGGCAGGGCCGTGGAGAGGAGATTAGCTTGTGAGGGCAGAGCCCTCAAGCATGGGATTAGTGCCCTTATAGAACAGGCCAGGGAGCTTGTTTGTCCCTTTCGTAATGTGAGG
The DNA here is from genome assembly GCF_000956105.1 of Propithecus coquereli. Taxonomy (NCBI): domain Eukaryota; kingdom Metazoa; phylum Chordata; class Mammalia; order Primates; family Indriidae; genus Propithecus; species Propithecus coquereli. The sequence goes on along the minus strand of NW_012146967.1, from coordinate 2,909,271 downwards.
TCACAGAGAGAAGGCACCTCACCTGGGACTTCCCAGCCTCCGGAACTGTGAGAAATACATTTCTGTCATTTATAAGCTACCCAGTTTATGGTATTTTGTTATAGCAACCTGCATCGCATGACACCCCGAGCGGTTCAGCGTGGTGGGAAGGAGGGCAGTCCAGGAGCGCTGCTTGGGTTTGAATCACAGTTCTGCGCTTTATGAGCCAAGTGACCTTGGGAAACTTACTTAGAACAATGCCTGGTACCTGGAAAGCGCTCAGTGAAGGTTGGCCATTGTCGCCGAGAAGCAGTCTTGAGTTACAGCCAGGAGCTCTGAAGCCAGACTGCCCAGTAGGCAACCTTCTCCTCTGCAACCAGCCACGTAACCTTGAGAAGTTATTCAGCCCTCCCTGAACCTCAGTTTCCTTACCTGTAGCAGGACAGGACTCCCGGTGTAAAGGGAGTCTCAGTGTCACAGCGGCATGTGGTAAGTGCCTAGCAAATGGTTCTGTAACCTACCAGGGCACTTGGAGCTGACGTCCTTCCCTCCCACACAGACTGTGAGCCTCTGAGGAATAATAACCACACTGAGTTTACTGAGCACCTGCTACGTGCCAGGCCCTGCCTGAGAACTGTACATGGGTTAGCTGACTTCCTCTTTCCCAGAGCCCCTTCGAGTTGAGAACTAATAACCACTCTATGGTTGAGGGAGCTGGAACTTAAAGAGGTAGCGTAGCCCACTCCGGCATTCAGTAACTGAGAGCTCAAAGCCAGGGGGGTCTGGCTTCAGGGACCACACGCCTCACCAACACACTCGCATGGTTGACTTCTGAATCCGAGAGTTCAGAGAGGGAAAGTGACTTGCCCAGGGTCACCTGGTGAGGTCCCTTACCAGCCAGAAGTGGGGTCTGGGCCTCCTCCTGACTCTAGATGTTCTTTTCCTCCTGCGGGTTGGTCACGCGTCCTTCCCATGAAGCCCAGGCTGATGCGCCTGACAATAGAAAGGCGGGACCCTGGGCAAGTGCCACAGACATGGCCTGAAGCAATGAAACGTCCACACGGCACTGAAGTCGTAAGCACGGCTTAAACAAGCATCTGCTTTGTTTGCTTGGTTCGGTCTGTTTTCATTACAAACAACCTGGAATCCCGCCTGGGAGGCCTGAAGCTGCCTTGTTGTCCTGTGGGGCAGCAAAGGGGGTCAGGGGAGCGGCCCAGGGGCAGAGCCGGTCAAGTCCACTGCCGGGCACTCCCCGTGAAGACCAGACGGGGCTGGTGGGGGCGTGCGAGGCAGAGGCCAGGCGGAGGTTGACGCTGTGGCGATCGCTGCAGGGGTGAGTAAGGCCCCTCCAGTATTTGGCAGTATTTGCTATCCACTGTGCATCATGGGGAACCCCTGAATAAGTGCCTTTCAGAATTAAGTGTCGGGGGGAAGAGTTCGTCTCTTCTGCAGAACTGGAGTGCTGCTCTTTGCCAGATAACAGAATCACCGCATCTCGGGTGGGAAGAAGCATAAAAGGGCGTCTACCCTCCTCGTGCTTGGCTTCGCCCCTACAGCGTGCCTTTCCAACCAGTCCGCGGCCCTGTCGCAGGCTCTGTGCCGGGGTGTCGGAAGAGGAAGGAACTTGACAAATCAAATATATCACCTTGGTACAGATGAAGACCCTGAGCAATGTGGCTTTGCTGCACAGGCAATAGCTCCCCAGCGGAACCCCAGATTAGCCAGACCGCTCGCCAGACGGGGGCCTGCACCCTCCCGACACGAGGGCCTCGCCCAGAAACCCTCCCGTGGGGCAGCAGAGCAGCTTACGTGCTCCCTGTGGAAAAGACAGTGCCCAGAGAGAAAGGGAAAGAATGGACCAAGCCGTGTTTGCTCCATTTCTCCTTCAACCCCTCCGAGGGGAGGAGTGACTGACACACAGCAGACAAGCGAGGGGTGTCGTCCCTCCACATAGAAGGAAACTGCAAGAGTTTGGAAATAAGAGATGGATTCCCCTGAATATCTTCCCCCCAACCCCCTTCTTCTACTCTGCTGCTGAAGAAAAGGACCCAGGACCCCCAAGGCCCTCCAGGGTGAAAAATTCTGTCACAGACAAGAGCCTCAGACCTTCCCTGCACCTCCCCTGCAGACACACTCACCGGCCAGCAGAGCAGGTTTGGGCAGCCAGCAGCCGGTGAACGCACCGACCCTGTATGGAGATTAATTTGGCTGTGAGTAAAGGGAAATTCCGCCCAAACCGGCCTGAACCCTGTGGAGACCCGGTGACCAGCGGCTCAGTGCGGTCACGGAGGCCCCGGGCTCCTTCCGTCTCTGCTCCCTGGCCTCAGGGCCAGGCCCCAGCCCACGCTGGCTGCGCAGGTCCCTGTTCACATCCATCAGGAGCAGGAAGGACCTGGGGGACGACACTCTTTCCCGTCTGATTGGGCCGGTCCACGAGGACTCTGACGGGGGACACACCCGCTCTCCCACAGCCTTTCCCATTTGGGGAGGGGGCAGAGGGAGGGAAGTGGGGATCCGTCCTTCCAAAGGCCCATCATCCTTCACCCCTGCATCTCTTCCACACCCTGCATCCTTTGCATCAGCAAATCCTTTCAGCCCATCCTACCTTCAAAATGTTTCCAGAGTCTACCGCCCTGGTTCAAGCCACTGTCACCCCTCACAGTGGTCATATTACTGAGGTAGCCTTCTGACTGGTCTCGCTGCTTTCCAGCCCTCGCCTTAGTCTCCTCACAGCGAAGCGATCCTTTTACACCCGAAACTGGATAACGTACATCATCCCCCTGCCCAAAACCTTCCATGGCTCCCCATGTCCTTCCAAGTGAAAGCTGAAGTCCTCTCAAGGGCTCTGAGACCTGCCCCCATCCCCCACTCCGCCCGTGGCCCGCTCTGCTGCGTCCACACCGCTCTCCCTGCTACTCTCCAAGTACACCCCGCAGCCTCCCACCTCAGGCCTGGGCGCTTGCTGGTTTCTGCCCGGAATCCACGGGATGGGCCTGTGACTGGTTCCTTCACTTCCTTTAGGTCTCTGCTCAAAGCCGCCTTATTAGGGAGGACTCAACAGCTCCCTGTGAAATAGCATCCTCAACCTGACCCCCGGTCGTCTCTGCCCCTGCGCCTGGTTTATTTCCCCCATCGCACGCATCTCCACCTAATCAATGTGTCACGTATTTATTTGTCTATTATCTCCGCGCCCCACCCCACCATTGTGTCCCGGCGCCTACAGCAGTGTCTGGCTTGGGGTAGAGGCAGGATAAATATTTGTCAAATGAATGACTGGGTTTTAGAGTCAGACGGGCCTCGGTTGGGATCTCAGCTGCTCTGTACCAGCTGTGAGTCCTGCAGCCAACTACATACCCTCACTGGGCCACAGTTTTCTCACGTATGAAATGGGAATAACAGCACTTGCAGGATTGTTAGGAAGACTAAAAGAATGAAGACAGTGTACAGCTCGTAGAACGGCACCTGGCACACGAACAGCGCTCTTTAGAGGTCGCTGTCATCGCCCATCATTGTTATTACAGTCATCATCACCATTACTTATTCACAGGCTGAGTCACATGGTCCCAGCCCAGAGTCCCACCCCAGCCTCCCCAGCCTCTTCTCCCCAGCCAGAGGTGGAGCGGGTGACTCAGGGGGTGGCAGCCGGCCCTGTGAGTCAGCCCTGAGCCCCAGCCATGCCGGGGTCTCCTGGCACAGGCTGCCCCGGCCAAGGGGCCCTTGGGTCGAATCATCGGGGCCACGATTCCAGTGGGGGACTCCTTGGCCATGGAGTTTGGCCGGGAGAGCTTGCCCTCCCAGGTCCTTCCAGGAAGAGACTGGGCACCTACCCCATGGCACTCTCAGATCTGCGCTTTGCCAGCTCAAGTCCGTCTGTCAGTAGAGCTTGCAAAAGAGCCAGGAAAGGAAAAAGATAGGAAGAGAGAAAAGTTGCCTCAATCCTCTGCATTCAGCCCAGGGCAGTACCGTGGGCAGAACAACACGTCCCTCTCAAGGTTGCTGGGAAGATCTATTGAGTGGACACTTGCTGTCTTCAAGTCCCAAACCCTTCGCAAAGCCTCCTCAGATCCGCCCTCCCAGATCTCTGAGCTTCAGTGACATTTGTAACGGGGGAGGAGGAATCCCCCTCTCCCAATTTTCTTCCTAACTCCCCATTCCTCACCTCCTCCAGGAAGCGGAACGACCCATCTAATCCTGCTTGTCTTCGTTCATTCAACAGCACCTACTAAGCGCTGGCTGCTATGCTAAGCCCTGGATGTAGAAGTCATGCTCTAGTGAAAGAAGCAGACAGTGTATAAGCAAGTAAATAAGTAACAGTTGTAAACTCTATTCAGTACTAGGCTGGAGAAGAACAGGTTGTTAAAAGAGAGAAATCACAGTGGAGCTATCGGAGAAAACTTCTCAGGAGGTGATGTTCAAGCAAAGACATGCAGAGTAACAGTGAGCCGGCCAGGTACGGAACAAGAGGTGAAACCTTCCAGACGGAGAGAGGAGCATATGCAAAAGTGAAAGGCAGGAAAGAGCTCGGGTTGTTTTGGAGGCCAGCACACCGGAGTGTCTCGGGTGGGGGCGGAGTGGCCGCGACAAGTCTGGGAAAGGACCCAGGCGGGCATAAAGCTCACTTTCCGAATCCCCCCTCTCTCGGGGATGGCGGCCTCACATTGCCTGTTTCCGCTGCCTCAAAACAGTTGCCTCATAAATTTTTTGCAGTTTTATAGTTGTTTACAGAGACAGGATCCATCTGGGTACATCGTGGCCAGAAGCCCATCCGGTTGTTTTTGAAGATTAAATGAGATAATACTTGTAAAATTGTGCAGTCCAGTTCCAGGCACATAATTAATGCTCAATTAAAAAATTGGTACCATAGCTTGAAAGAATGAATGTGAGAATGTTGAGAGATATAAAGCTCCATGCCAACGCCCAAGGTGAATTGTAACTTTGCGATTTAATCTTTGTGATCGTTACGAAGAAAGTGGGGTGGGGCCCATCGCCCCACCTGGGCAGCTTTCCTTGCCCACACTCCTCCTCTCCGGTGGACCAGGGTCCCTCTGCCGCACACCCACGGCGTCCCGTGCAGGCCTCTAGCGTAATGTGGGTCACCCTGTATTGAGTTATCTGTTTGTATCTCTGTCTCTCCCATAGACTATGAACTCCTCAGTGACAGCAATGGTGCCTTAATGAGCTTTTTAATACAGCATTTGGGCAACAGGCTTTTTTTTCCCCGATATGTTTAAGGACCATTCCAAGTAGTGAGCTTCCCCTCACTAACTCATTCACCTTTGCTCTAAGAACGTGGCCCTGGTGGGGCCTAATCTTGAATAGAGTTTATATTAAAAAGTGTAATTTTCCATTCAATTTTGGAAATTCAGAAAATTTAGGAAATTTGGAAATTTAGGAAAATGCAATTTTTGGGACTTGTGGACTTGTTGAAAGTATAGATTGGCTCATGGGATATCCCCCCAGCCTCCCATGGGTTTCTCAGACCTGCGTTTCACACGAAGAGCAGGCAGGCTTTTCCAGCGCATACTCCACCGAAGGCTTTTGTTGTTTACTGCTAGGGGAGAACTCCAAAAGCAACAGCGTCAGGCCCCCAGCTCCCAAACTCTGCACTGAGATGCCCCGGAGCAAACACAAACTCAGGGGGTAGCACAGTAGATTTTAAATTTTCAAGGGAAACGCAGTAATTCTCGATATCTGCAAATTACTAGCTGAAGTAATTTCACAGTTTTCTAGCTTAAATCACAATGCTTTCAATGATGTCGTATCTTTGCAAAGCCGGATTGGTCATGGTAGTTGTGCTACAAAGCAAGTATCATGTGAAAATCAATGTGGAATAAGACGGTGATGGTGACCAATCTGAATTTAAGGTTTTGCGAATTTGTGCAGTGTCCAACAAGCACACGCGTCCCATTGATAAGTAATCATAGTTATTTAGGAATGAAATAAAAATATTAGGTACGTTGTTTTTTTCAAACGGTTACTAAGTTACTAGGACATAAGTACTTAGTAAGCTATTTAGCTCCAACCACTTAATACATGAAACCAGTTAGTACTTCTTGCTGCGTAAGAATGCAGTGAAAAAATTCCTGAGATGGTCACTGTGAACCGAGAAAGTTGGGGAACCTCTGCGTTAGGATTTTTGCAACTCTCTTTACTTCTGCTAAGCCTTTGTTGTGAGCTCAGAAATCGATTCTGAGCTAAACTCTGTGAGCGTGGCCTGACATCAATGTTGTTCACCCAGAACTTATACTTAATCCTGCCTCGAGAGGCTACGAAGTGCAAGACTGGTTAAGAATTCCCTGGGAAATAAAAGAGAGATTTAGCCAGTCCCTCCTCACCCCATCTAACTAGTTTCTTAACAAGCCGATACCACTTTGGAATGAGCTGGACGCATGCCCTCCTGTTATAAAAACAGAAAAACAAGCATCCCTTTGTGTGCCAGGGATATGGTTTCATTATCTCCAACTAGGAGTGGCCCAAATAGCCAGCTGGCCCTGCCAGCTAATTATTGCCAGAAAGAAAGGCCACGGACTGACCACTCTGAACCTATGGTTATTATTGTTGGTAGACGTCCTCCCGACTTTTAGCTGATTTGTAAATAACGTGGTTCAGTACGTTACCTCATGTAGTTATCGTTATTAAAAAAAAAAAAGAGTGTCTTGGCCATCACACCAGGAAGGAGCATGTCCAAGCTGGGCCTTCGATGGAGACTGGACGGAGATGGGTTTGGTGGGGAGAGTCGCTGGCCACACTTGCCCTAAATGTTTTCTAGGCTATTGGAAGAGGGCAGTGAACTTCAGTTTCCCATGTACCAGGGTTGATTCCAAACCATTTTCTGGGAAGGATCTTGACCTCTTTTCCTCTGTTCACCTCTAAGGGGAGCTGGGATGGCCCCTCTACAAGCACGAGTCCCAGTGGGCCCTCAGCTGCTGTGAGAAGATGTTGAGGCTCAGTTTTCTGTTAAGGTTTGTGAGTCTCTTTCATCATGGGCCACAGGGCTCTTGCACCTCCCTTTCTCATGGCCTAGACCCTCTTTCCCCAGCAATTCCTATGACCCTTCATTCATTCTTTCAGCAAATATTTCTTGAGGACCTACTGTGCGCCAAGTCCTATGCTGAGTGTTAGGGGCATAAGAAGGAATAGTAATGATAGTTATAACACTTATTGAACGCTTGTGATGAGCCAAGTGCTCTTTTAGACCATTTCTGTGTAGTATCTCATTGAAGGCTCAACGACAATCCAATGTTCAAGTCATCCACATTTTGCTGATGAGGAAAGTGAGACACAGAAAGATTAAGTAACTTCCCCAAGGCCATGCAGCAAGTAAGTGATGGAGCTGGGGCTGGAGCTTGCATTCTTAAGCATTCCGTTGTATTGCCTCCCTAGCAAGACACGGAGGTCCCTGTTGTTATGGGCTTACATTTTAGTGGAGGATAAAGACAGTAAACACATTAACAGACAAGTAGTTTCAGATAGTCGATGGTGGTAAAAAGTAATAATAATAATAAACCAGGGTGATTCAGCAGAGACTTCCCAAAGCAGGCAGGGAGGAGCCACTACAGTACATCAGGCTGTTGGAAAAGCCTCTGCTGAGGGATCATCTGGGCTGAAATCTGAAGAAAGCAGTCATGGGATAGTATTCAGCAAAATTGTTGCAAGCATGGGGAATGGCAAGTGCAAAGGCACTGAGGCAGGGACATGTTTGGCTGAGTGCAAGAAAGAGATGGTTAGACCAGGTTGTATGGGATCATGCCTCTCAGCCTGGCTGCACACATCTGCCTGTGGAGCTTCAAGCAATGCTGATGCCTTGGCCCACCTCCAGAAATGCTGAGGACATCAATCTGACATGTGGCCTGGGCAAGAGGCGTTGCAAAGGGAGATGATTGCAGTGGTCCAGGGAGGGATGATGCTGGGGTGGAACCCAAGTGGTGGCAGTGGAGGTGGCAATGTCTCTCCTTCAGCTGCTGCTGCCCTATGTAAGATTTTAAGTGGCTCAAAGCTGGCCTTTCTCCCACACAGCCCACTGCAGTCCACGGGAAGTACTTGCATTCTGAGCCTGGGACACACTCTGGGCTGCAGACCAACCCCAAAGGCTGGGATGTGCCCCCTGCAGGTGCTGGGGGAGGCATCACCCGCGGTCCACTGAGCCTCAGCTCTCTGGATGCCCCGCAGAGCCTCGTCCCAGACACATCGGCAGTGCAGATTAGGCGGCACAGCTTTTTCCAAAGGAATCGTCGTTTCAAAACTCTTCGCTAATCTCCAGCGTCCTGACCTTCTATCAACATGTGTGAGTCCACCAGTTCTCGGCCCTAACCGTCTCCGTCCTAGCACACTCCCCTGACATTATTATATTCATAGGATAGTTCCAAGAAAGAACAAAGAAATATTTTATCATCAGGAGGCTTGGGGTTTAGAATAAGACAGAGATTTATTTTTCCCCAGATTTCCTTTTTATATCTTTGACCTTTTTTGCCATGTATGTATATTATTTTTTCAAATAAAAATAAACTTTATAAAAAATGGATCAAAGTAATCATTGGATTGCATTTTATTGACCGTCTGCTAACTGCTCTCTTCGAATCATGCTCCAAGGAGAGGGCATGAGGACACGAGATGCTATGGACTGGATTGTACCCCTCAAAATTCGTATGTTAAAGCCCTAACCCTAATGTGATGGTATTTGCGGATGGGGCCTATGGGAGGTAATTAGGGGTAGGTGAGGTCATGATGGTGGGATCCTCATGATGGGATGAGGGTCCTTACAAGAAAGGACACCAGAGAGCTTGCTCACACTCTCTGTTTGCCACATGAGGATGCAGCAAGAAGGAAGCCACCTGCGAGCCAGGGAGAGAGCCCTGCCCAGAGCCCAACCATGCCAGCACCCTGACTTCCCAGCCACCAGACTGTGAGACATAAATGCCCGTTGTTTAAGCCGCCCAGTCTATAGCACTTTGTTATGGCAGCCCAAGCAGGCTAAGACAGGAGCCTACACTAAGGGGTATTATAACAAGTATCCGGTGATCAGAGAGCACTGCTGAGGCTGACATTTGTCCCACGCCGCAGTGTCCTCCGTAGGAGGAGCTCTGGAGAAAGTCGTACAGCTTTATTACAAGAATGGTCGTAATTCTCCTAGGCACCAAGTTCCTTTTCCTCCCAGGGAGACTGAATCCTGCTACTGACTGAAGTTTCCTTTTCTTCAATGGTCACGCCCCTGGCCAGACATGACCATATGCACTTTTAACCTCATTCTAAGTACAATTTTATGTCTTCACCCTTATTGGTCTTTCTCCTTTGGTCCTGCTTGTTTTTAAGCTTTTATTATGGACATTTTCAAATATACACCAAAGGAGAGCAAATGGTGAACGGGAACCCCATGTACCAGTGGCTCAACTTCAACCATTATCCACTGATGGTCAGTTTTACACACTCCTCCACACTTCCTCTCAACACCGCTGGATACTTCTTTCGTTTTTTTTAAATGTGAGATCCAATTCTCATACTATAAAAGTCACCCTTCTAAAGTGCATAATTCAGTGGTTTTTTTAGTATATTTACGAGGCAGAACCATCACCCTACATAATTCCGAGACATTTTCAGCACCCCGTACCCATTAGCAGTCACTGCCCAACCCCCGTCCCCTCGGTCCTTGCAACCGCTCCTCTACTCCCCGTCTCTGTGGATCCCTGGAATATCTTAAAGCAAATCCCAACTATCACATCATTTCACCCCACAAATATTTCAGTATGTGTTTCTAACCCATAAAACCCTCTTTTTTCTTTAACATAGCCAAATATCATTATTACACCTAAAAACTTAATAATAATTCTTTAATATCACCTAATAGATACTCAGTGTTCAATAACCCCCTATTAATTGATTTGTTCTCATTGTACGCAGACCAGCCCTTCATATTCCCATGGTTAATATGGCATAAGTCTCTTTTGATCTGTAACAGTTCCCTTCCCTCTGTTTTGTTTTGTTTTGTTTTTTCCCTTTGTCATTTATTTAGTGAGGGGAGGTCATTTTCCTTTAGAATTTCCTGTGTTCTAAATTCAGCTCCATGGTGTTCCTCTAGCACCTGCATTTCCTGTAAACTGGAACTTAGATGCAGAGACTTCATCGGATTCGGGTTGTGGGTTTTGGCAAGAACACTTCCCTTAGGTGGGGTGTGTGCTTCTCTTGCACGGTATCTGAAGCCGCGGTCGTGTTTGATGGTCTCCCTTTAGAGACGTTAAGACTGATCTGTGGGTTCAAGCGCCGTCCGCCCGATCCGCACATTATCAAGGTCCCCATCAGCCTTTCCCCGGTGGCTTTGGCATTGATCACCGTTGCCTCAGTCTGTTACTGCATTGGAGGTTGCAGAAGGATAATGGACTAATTCTCTTACCCTTGCATTTATTAGCTGGAATTCATCAAAAAAGAACATTTCTTCATCTCTTTATTTACTCATTTTCCAGAGTAATGAGATAGTGTCTTAGCCCCCCCCCGAAAGATGACCAATGGCATTTTGTCACTGATTATTAACAATTTGATATATTTCAATCCATTGAAATCATTATTCTTTCTGATACTCAAATTATCCCATCCTGGCCTAATGGGTTCCCTTTCAGGTTGATTTATGTGTCCTCTTGATGTGATGGCTTTTCTCTTTCTAGCATGATGAGATGTTCTAAGCTCATCTTCTGCCTTTCCGGTCCCAAACCTGGAATCAGTCCTTCCCCCAAGGAGCCCTGGTAGCCCTTCCGTAAAATAATGGTTTTTAGAGACCACAATCTAAGTGCTAAATATGTTCATTGCTATTTTGTTGGTCATTGCCTTTTTGGTGGACACGGGGGAAAATATGTATAC
>NW_012146967.1:2896632-2898137 GCF_000956105.1 Propithecus coquereli | reverse complement strand
ATGATACCATGAGTTATAGGCAAGAGTAAAAATTAATTCATCTAAGAAACTGGAATAGCACAGAGATTCACAGGCTCAGCATTCTGCCACCAAGTCACTTGCAATCATTCTGCTCTGTATGTTTAAGCCTCCAGCTTGATATATTGTTAGACTGAGTCACTCTATTTTGTTCTCTATTTTCAGAAATTTTTTTTTCTCAATTTGATTTGTTTTGTTATATAACCACATTTGCATGGTTCCAAAGTCACAATTATAAAAACGGGGTAGATACAGAGAGGTCTAACTTCCATCCCTGTCACCTCCCACTTCTCTCCTTGCTGTAGAAAACCATTCTCATTTGTTTTTGTTTTATGCTTTCATCACAGTTTGTAAGCAAATACTCACATTCCCCCAAAAAATTTCTTAATAGATGATTGCATGTTAGGCTCATTATTCTGCACCTTGCTTCCTTCACGCCATAGCGGTATATAGATCACTCTGCAGTGGTGGACAGAGACCCTCCTCATTCCCTTCTCATGGCTGCAGAGTGTTCCACTGTGTGCATGGACCACCACTGATGCAGCCTGTCCCCTGCTGACACACGTGCAGGTCAGCAGTCCGTGCACCGCCCTGGGAGCAGCCTGCCCTGCCTGCCTTCTTATCCCAAATGCCCTTTCTGGCCAGGGACCAGCCCAACATCCTTCCAGCTTCATCCCCAGCTCCAGGCCACCTGGCCCCTTCTGCAATATCTCTGACTGTATCTGGTCCTCCAGGGTTTATGACGAAAGCTGTAAACCTCTGAGAGTGTAGCATATAGTGTGAGTGTTGACAGAAAATTTTCTTTTACGAATAGCTATGCAATCAATGGCCTCGTGTACGTGCTATTCCATATTTCTGCCACTGTGTCTTTGGGATGGATTTCAATAAGTTGCTGTCACCCAACTTTTAATTATTGTGGTGTATATATTGTTTGTCTTTGAAATTTACTATAAATCCTTCCTAGAACAAGTAGCATAAAAATGTAAATACTTTAAAAACTCATTTTGGGTCCCCAAGATGTGGCCCAGTATCTGGCACCTAGCAAAGGCTCAATAATTATAGAATGGATAAGTGAGTGAATGAATAAAATGAATCTAATCCTCAAATGAATGGCCATTTGGCTCAGTCATTTCTATAGCCTATAAATATTATAAAAAACATCTAATATGTTCCAGAACCTCTGCAATGAACTGAATAAGCCTTGTGATATTCCGCAGACCACAGAAGAGACGTGGAAGTTGGATGATTATACAGGAGATAGACTTGTAGCTGGATGAATAATTGTATAAAAAAAAGTGTTGATGGATGGCTCAATGTCAGCAAAGAATCTCAACAATTATCCAACTGAAGAAAACCGACTTTTACTGAATACCTGGTAGGAGCTAGACTCTATGCTAGGCTGGTCCTTTGACATTTATTATAATTTCTTTTAAAAATTACAACAATCGGCCAGGCGCGGTGGCTCACGCCTGTAATCCTAGCACTCT
>NW_012146967.1:2892696-2896221 GCF_000956105.1 Propithecus coquereli | reverse complement strand
TCAACAGGTCAGACGACAGGACCGATGTTGGAAGGCAGCAGGACAGATGAAAACATGACAGCTGACCATGTACTGTCCTCCTCTGGGAGTTGTGGATTATCAGGATCTTGTGTTTAAAAACGACCTGGACAAGCTCCATATGGACCTTAGAAAAGCTAACATTGTACTAAGCTGCAGTAATAGAAGCAAGATAATTAATAGGCTCAAAACTCCATTTGGATAAGAATCGTAAATCTTGTGTTCCCTGCTGTATCCCCAGCCTCCAGCACAGAATCTGGAAGAAACACTCAGTAATTATCTGGATATAATGGCACTCGATACAGATCTGTAAATACATTGGTATATTTTATTCAGTCATTGAACAAATTTATTGAGCACCTGTTCTTCCCTGAGTACTGTTATAGGTGCTCAAAATACAGGCATAACCTTGCAGCGCTTATCTTCTTGGAATGGCAGGGAAGGAAGACAGCAAACAAATAGATAGCGGTGTGGATGGTGGCGGAGGTGCTACGGGGAAAAATAAAGCAGGGTGACGTGGGTGAGGACAGCTGAGTGGGAGGGGTGACCTCACATGCAGTGGTCAGGAAGACACCTCTGAGAAGGAGATGCTGGAGGAGAGGCCTGGAGGAAGTGAGGGGGTGCGCCTTGAGCCATGCGGGCAAGGAACAGTAAGTGCAAAGGCCCTGAGGCAGGAATAAGCCGGATGTACTCTGGATAGACGGAGAAGACAGTCTTTTCTGAACTCTGCTGGTGAAACCACCTCTGAAGTATGTTGTATCATTCTGGGCACCGCACAGTTTAAGAGGTTGTCAAATGAGAGCATCTCTAGATACTAAAGGGTCAAGAACCCGCTCATATTAGGAGTGGGTTAAGGAGTGACTTATGCACACCTGTGTGGCTCTCTTCAAGTGGATGAAGAGCAGACACAAGGCGGCGGGCTAAGATATACCCCATGGGATAACTGGGACCACTCATTCATTCTTGGTGTAATATACAGTAGAACAAGTTGGAGACTCCCTAAAGAAAAATGAGCTGCCTTGCCCAGTAGTGAGCTCCCTGTTACTGGAGATATTCAAGTAAATAGTGCACAGTTTGCCGAGGATCTAGCTGGCTTTCCCATCCCAGGTTGGAATTAGGAATAGGAGGGCTCTGAGCATCCCATTCGGAAGATTCTGAACTGTATCCCGCTCTGTCCGGCTTCTCTGCCTCTGTTTTCCTTGCCCTCCTTGCTCGGCCGCGGGGCAGAGCGCAGGTGTGCAGAAGCACACGAGGAAGGTGCGGCAGCTCAGGACGCAGGAGGGAGAGAGGGTGAGAAGCCGAGTGGGAGCCCTGGGAGGGGACGGAGGGGCAGAGAGGGAGGGATGAGAAGAAAAGGCAGCAGGAGGAGAAAGGGTCAGGGGACCGGAAGGAGAGAGGGCGAGAAGGAGGCGAGAGCGAGAGGTGAGACAGACAAGAAAAGAAAGAAGCAACCGAGGAATAATGGAGGAAGAGACACAAGAGGGAGGCAGATGGCATCAAAACCAAGAGGAAAAGGGTAAGAGAGAAGGAGGAGGAGTGAGAGAGAGAGCGGGGAGGAGGGGAGGGAGAGGAGGGGAGCGAGGGGAGGGAGGGACAGCAGGGAAGAGGACAGGGAGACAGGGTGGGCGTGGGCCCCATCGCAGCTCCTGGGCAGCGCGTGGGTCATCTTGAATCACAGCTCATTTAGGACTTCCTGTTTTCAGCTTGTCTCTGCGAGCCCTTGGAGGGCCTTCAGCCAGTAAATAAAGCACAGTGCCAGGACTCCCTGCCCAGGCCGGCCGCCGTTCCCACCCTCACGCTGCTTCCCCTGCCCTCGCACCCCACCACCCTCTCTGGCCTGAGGACCAGCCCAGAGTCCCCTCCAGCGCCCACCCACCCAGGCTCCAGACCCCCTGCCCCCTTCTCCGGGGTCCCAGACTTCGCCGGGTTCCCAGGGACTCCTGATGGCCACGGAAACCCTCTGAGAGCGTAGCAGCCAGCCCATTCACCTTGCAAAAGACTTTCCCCGAAACATAGTGTCTTTGCCTGCTTCTGAGCTCCCGTATTTTCTCTTCCATTTCCCCGCTGCCCTCCCAAGTTCCACGCAGGTGTTCCCCCGTCTCCTTAAACTCAGCACAGTGAACAGGTGTTGGGCGTCTGCAGCGTGCCGGGCAGCAGTGCCACAACTGGGAACAAGACTCGCTGTCTGTCCTCGAGAAGCTCAGTCTAACGGGGACACAGACACTGTGGATCCAGGCGTGCGGCTGGGTTTTATGCAGCCCCGGGGGTTATAGACGCTGAGAGGCCCCTGTAAGGAAAGGAACATAAAACTGTTAGAACGTTTGGCCGGGCCTGTCCCGAGGCTTTGAACAGGCCCGTGTGAGGGAGACCTGGGTAGCGTGCTCACTGTCGGAGAAGGTGGGATGGACCCTCGTCCCGAACCGCCCAGCTGAGATAGGAGAGGAGTGTTCCCAAGAGAGGCCGGGCTCACTACTGCGTACCTAAACCACCAGGCCTACACTTTCTCTCTTCGCTCTCTTTTGTCTACACTGCGAAAGAATGTATGATGCATTCAACAGAAATTTACTCAGGCTTGTGTAATCATTGGGATAAAGTTCGGCTGCCATGACAAAGACTTAAATTGGCTTAAACAAGCTAGAACTTGCTTTCTCACCTAGTGGGCTAGGCAGAAGCAGCCCAGGGCTGGTACGGAACCACCTCGGTTTCGAGGACTAGGGCTCCTTCCGTCTTGTCGATCATCTGTGCCTGCTGTGTTGTGCTTGGCCACGTTCCAGCCAGTGGGAAGAGGGCGGGGGGGGGGAAGTGGGTGTGGGTCTGAGTCCACACCCGCCGAGGTCCAATGGTGGGTCCTTGCCCATGAAACCCCCTCCTTCCCTCTAACACTGTGGCCTGGAAGTCCATACCCTCTTCCGCTCACATCCTGTTGGCCAAAACATGGTCACGCCGCCATCCAAAGATGCCAGGGGACGGGGTGTAAAGTTCAATCTGGGTGGTCATGCGCCCCCCATATCAGAGCCCGTCATGGCTGTAGAAAAAGAGGAGAATGATGCCAGGGCCTGTGCTGTCTAGGAAACCAAAGTGCAGCAGAACTTCCGGTTCTTTCCAAAGCCACCAGGGACAGCATTGCGAATCAGACAAGCTGTCCCTGCAAGCTCTCACCCCATTCTTTCATTTTAGTAACTCCAACCGCCTCTACCTTACCCCAAATGTTGGCTGGGGGCGAAACCCCAAGACTATCAAAGGGGCGTTGGAGGAAGAGGAGGCAATAGACTATGAAGAAGTTTCCAGAAAGAAAGGGAATGAGCTGAAATAGAGTAGTGGTCCGGAAACCAAATTTCAAAACCCTTACCAATTTCAGATGCTGCAGAGTGCCGAGGCAAGATGGGAACCCGAGGAACTCTGTGGGTTTCCCCAGCGAGGAGGCCAAGGGGGACCTCTGCCAAATCAGCTTCCATGGGACAGTGGGGAGTGAAACCTGAAGAGCGTGGGTTTAGGCGCAAGTGGGAA
>NW_012146967.1:2870685-2892646 GCF_000956105.1 Propithecus coquereli | reverse complement strand
GGAGGGAGAGGAGGGGAGCGAGGGGAGGGAGGGACAGCAGGGAAGAGGACAGGGAGACAGGGTGGGCGTGGGCCCCATCGCAGCTCCTGGGCAGCGCGTGGGTCATCTTGAATCACAGCTCATTTAGGACTTCCTGTTTTCAGCTTGTCTCTGCGAGCCCTTGGAGGGCCTTCAGCCAGTAAATAAAGCACAGTGCCAGGACTCCCTGCCCAGGCCGGCCGCCGTTCCCACCCTCACGCTGCTTCCCCTGCCCTCGCACCCCACCACCCTCTCTGGCCTGAGGACCAGCCCAGAGTCCCCTCCAGCGCCCACCCACCCAGGCTCCAGACCCCCTGCCCCCTTCTCCGGGGTCCCAGACTTCGCCGGGTTCCCAGGGACTCCTGATGGCCACGGAAACCCTCTGAGAGCGTAGCAGCCAGCCCATTCACCTTGCAAAAGACTTTCCCCGAAACATAGTGTCTTTGCCTGCTTCTGAGCTCCCGTATTTTCTCTTCCATTTCCCCGCTGCCCTCCCAAGTTCCACGCAGGTGTTCCCCCGTCTCCTTAAACTCAGCACAGTGAACAGGTGTTGGGCGTCTGCAGCGTGCCGGGCAGCAGTGCCACAACTGGGAACAAGACTCGCTGTCTGTCCTCGAGAAGCTCAGTCTAACGGGGACACAGACACTGTGGATCCAGGCGTGCGGCTGGGTTTTATGCAGCCCCGGGGGTTATAGACGCTGAGAGGCCCCTGTAAGGAAAGGAACATAAAACTGTTAGAACGTTTGGCCGGGCCTGTCCCGAGGCTTTGAACAGGCCCGTGTGAGGGAGACCTGGGTAGCGTGCTCACTGTCGGAGAAGGTGGGATGGACCCTCGTCCCGAACCGCCCAGCTGAGATAGGAGAGGAGTGTTCCCAAGAGAGGCCGGGCTCACTACTGCGTACCTAAACCACCAGGCCTACACTTTCTCTCTTCGCTCTCTTTTGTCTACACTGCGAAAGAATGTATGATGCATTCAACAGAAATTTACTCAGGCTTGTGTAATCATTGGGATAAAGTTCGGCTGCCATGACAAAGACTTAAATTGGCTTAAACAAGCTAGAACTTGCTTTCTCACCTAGTGGGCTAGGCAGAAGCAGCCCAGGGCTGGTACGGAACCACCTCGGTTTCGAGGACTAGGGCTCCTTCCGTCTTGTCGATCATCTGTGCCTGCTGTGTTGTGCTTGGCCACGTTCCAGCCAGTGGGAAGAGGGCGGGGGGGGGGAAGTGGGTGTGGGTCTGAGTCCACACCCGCCGAGGTCCAATGGTGGGTCCTTGCCCATGAAACCCCCTCCTTCCCTCTAACACTGTGGCCTGGAAGTCCATACCCTCTTCCGCTCACATCCTGTTGGCCAAAACATGGTCACGCCGCCATCCAAAGATGCCAGGGGACGGGGTGTAAAGTTCAATCTGGGTGGTCATGCGCCCCCCATATCAGAGCCCGTCATGGCTGTAGAAAAAGAGGAGAATGATGCCAGGGCCTGTGCTGTCTAGGAAACCAAAGTGCAGCAGAACTTCCGGTTCTTTCCAAAGCCACCAGGGACAGCATTGCGAATCAGACAAGCTGTCCCTGCAAGCTCTCACCCCATTCTTTCATTTTAGTAACTCCAACCGCCTCTACCTTACCCCAAATGTTGGCTGGGGGCGAAACCCCAAGACTATCAAAGGGGCATTGGAGGAAGAGGAGGCAATAGACTATGAAGAAGTTTCCAGAAAGAAAGGGAATGAGCTGAAATAGAGTAGTGGTCCGGAAACCAAATTTCAAAACCCTTACCAATTTCAGATGCTGCAGAGTGCCGAGGCAAGATGGGAACCCGAGGAACTCTGTGGGTTTCCCCAGCGAGGAGGCCAAGGGGGACCTCTGCCAAATCAGCTTCCATGGGACAGTGGGGAGTGAAACCTGAAGAGCGTGGGTTTAGGCGCAAGTGGGAAGTGAGGATGTAGACACAGAGGGTGGTGAGTGACTGAGCTTCTGAAAAGCAGGAACATTTTGAGAAGAATGGTGGATCCTTGATCGTGTTAATCTTAAAGATAAAGGATCAATGAAAAGCAAGAGACTAAAAATACATAGCAGAAATACAGTTAGGCTGCAATGACAAAGACCCAGGTAACAGTGGCTTAAGCAAGATTAAGGTTTCTTTCTCTCATGTAAGAGTCTGAGCATACAGTCAAGGGCTGATGGGGGCCCTGCAGTGTTCAGGATCCAGGTTCCCTCCATCTCTCCAGATCCAGGCATCCTCAACCTGCAGCTCCTATTTCATGGCCCAAGGTGGCTGCTCTTGCTCACACCATCGTGTCCACATCCCAGCCAGAGGGAAGAAGGAAGAGGGAAAGATTCCCTTCATTTTCAGGGGACCCTCCCCCCGCCACAGAGGTTGCTCACATCACATCTACTCACTTTGCATCAGCCAGAACTTGGAGACTTGGTCACATCTGCCTGTAAAGGAGGCTGGAGTGGAGGAATCTCTAGCTGAGGAGAGCAGGTGTCCCTGAATTTAGGGGTCCTATTGCTAAAGAAGTGGGGACAGCCAGCAGTCAGAGCCTTAACAGACCTAGAACAAGGGGAGGAGGCACACCGGGCCACTGCAGCTGGGAGGAAGAAGTGGAAATCGGGGGTGGGGGGGTTTGCAAAGGGATGAGAAATAGGGAACTTCACAGGATCAGGGTCATTTTCTCTGCAAGGTGGAACTCAGAGCCCTCACTGAGAGGCTGGGGCTCGCGGAGAGCTGAGAAGAGGGGCGGCTTGCCAAGGCCCTCTCCGGGTCGCTGTTTGTGTCCGCTAAGGAAGAACAACAGGCATGCACCTGCAGGTACCCTGAGGGGTTCCCGGAAAAGCTGTGTCTTGGGGCCCCAGCGCTGCATCCCCAGCTCTGCGCTTAGCCGCTCTGTGCCCTTGGACAAGTTTCAGGTTCCACATCCGTTAACAGACCACACTGATGCCCAGCCTGACTGCTCACAGCCCTGTTTTGGGTCCCACAGAGAACACTGGAGACCCTTTGTCAGTGGTGCCGTGGGTACAAATGTGTGGGCATCCTCGTGGAGGGAGAGTGTCGTCAGTGCTGAGACGTAAAGGACAGACGGGAGAGGGCTGAGAGGGAGGTCACAGGACGTGAGAACCGGGAGGGTGCGGCCCTGAGGACCAACCACACCCGTCCCACCCTCCCACATGAACCGCCCAGCGCCGGCCCCTCCAAGGGGATCTGGACTCTGCCCTCCCTCCCGGGCCAGCATCAGAACTCCTCTGCTGTCTGGGCGAGGGTGACAGGGGAGGGGGAGCCACTTCTGAGCAAGCGGGGCCCCCACGGCCAGCGGGAGAGAGCAGCTGGCCCAGCCGTCCACGGCAGCTGGAGTCAGCCTCTGCTCCATCTCGAAATCTCTGTCCCGGAGCCCTGGCCTCGTCCCTGCGCTTGGTCTTGGAAGCTCTCCTGTGACCGCTCCCCAAGCCCAGGACACCACCCCATGTTCCTGGCCTCAGCTCAGTAAACAGTGTGACTTTCTCCCCCAGGCCTTTGGCCTAGCAAAGCTGGGCTCTCCAGTGCACGCCTGCACACGCACACACACCCCACGTGCACACACAGGCACCAGACGCTACACACCACGCGTGCACACACAGGCACCAGACGCTACACACCCCGCGTGCACACACGGGCACCAGACGCTACACACCACACGTGCACACACAGGCACCAGACGCTACACGCCACATGTGCAACATGCAGCACGTCACACACAGCTAACATACCACACATATCCACATGCTACACATACATACCACACACTGTACACCACACACGCATACCACATAAGCACACAAAAAACCTACCGCACACACATACACCACAACAACACAGAAAAATATACCACATACACAATATACATTAAACACAAACACACCATACACATGTACCACAAACTACTGACATACCACACACCCACACAATACACACCACACACACACACACACACCCAACACATGCACACTACACACACACACATAAACCGTTCTAACTGGCCTCTCCGTATCCCCTACCGCACCCCTCCATTCAATCCTCTACACAACTGCTTGAGTGGTTGTTCTAAAACACGAATTAAGCCACGTTCTTATTTAAACTCCTCTCCCTCTTCCAGTGGCTTTCCAGAACATTCAGGCTAAAATCCTAGCCCCTTCCCAGAGCTGTTGTGGCCGTCCATGATCCATTTCGTGATGGCCCTGTCCCATGGCCCCTCGGCCAGTCTGCACCACCTGCCCTGCCCCCACCGCCCGGGTCCTCAGGCCCCAGCATTTGTGCAGCCGCCCTCCTCTCCCGAGAGCCGCCCGCTGCTCGCTCCATCTGCAGACCCCATTCACTCTTCCAGACCCTGTTCAGAGCTCGTCTTGTCTGTAATCGTTTCTCCACTGCCCAAGTGGAATCGCTCCCCTTCTCCTCCGTGCCTTGTGCGGGTGTGCAGGGGAGTGGTTTGTTTCCTGTGTCTGTCTCTGCAGCTAGCAGGTGACCCTCCCAAGGGTATCCGTCTCTGTATTCGAAGCACACGGTCCTGGCACGGGGCAGGCTGTGAAGCTGGGTGGGTAGCACTCACCCCCTCTTCCTCCCACACAGATCAAAGTGGAAAACCAGCACGACTACCAGGACATCACCAGCGTGGTGGCCATGGCCAAAACCTACGCCACCACCGAGGCCTTCATCGACTCCAAGTACGACATCCGCATCCAGAAAATCGGATCCAACTACAAGGCTTACATGTGAGTCCCTGGGGCAGGGGCGGGAGGGTCGGAGATTAGAGATGCATGGCCAGCTGCTCTCTCCTCCGCCCAAGGGCAGTGACCTCCCTCGGCGCATCATTACTCTCCCTTTCTGTCTCCTTACTGCCCTTCTCGGATGTTCTGTCACGGCTTACCCCAGGTTAGATACCTGTCTACCCAAACAGAGGCTGTTTCCCCCAGAGAAAGAAAGGCGCTTGGCAGGTTTGGGGAAACTGCAAGTATGCACAGTTGTCTTAGGAGTCAAGACCAAAAGAGGAATCTGGGGACAAAGCAAGGAGGGCTTTGAATGCCTTGCTGAGAGGATTTGGATTTTCTTCTGCTCTCTTTTGAGCAGAGAAGTGGCGTCATCTGCTCTGTGTTTATAAAGATGACTCTGGGGCTGTAGGCTGCCAAGGGATTTCTCTGGAGCCAATGAGACCAGTTAGGAGGCTACATCAGATTTCTCTGGCTGCAAGCAACAGAAAGTATATCTGATTCATTTAACGTTTTTTTTTTTAAGGGAATTTATCAGAAAACTATGGTTGATCAGAAGCTTTAAAAAAAAAACAATCCACCACCTCCTCCACCCCCCTCCCGGACTAAATTATCAATTTCAAAAATATTAGGGTCCAGGGCAGCCCCAGGAATCTGAGTAGCCAAAAATAACAATAAACAATCTTCATGGCACTCTCACTGGTGAAAGGATCTGCCCTCATCATTTTCAGCGCTTAACTCGCAACTGTGACTCCAGGAAACGGTGCTGATTAGTCCAACTTTGGCCACATGCTTATTGGTTCGAGAAGGGCAGAAAACCAGTGTGGAGAGTCCCACTAGGAAGCCATGCAAGTGGACAGGCTCACTCCTCGGTGGAAACAGAGGCGCTGAGTCTCAAGGAAAAGAATGAATGCGATGGAGGGAGGGGGAAAAAGGCCCACCTTCGCCCTGCCCTAGAGGTGGTTCAGCACAGGACGGATTACACCGGGGCTGGGTTATAAGGACGAGTGGGAGTTCTGGAAGAGGTGGAAGGTCTTGCTGTTTGGAGGGGTCTTATCTGCTCCAAGGCCTCTCTGTCTCTCCCTTTGGAATGTTTTTGTTGGTTCCGCTTGAAATGATGAGACCCCAGAGGGCCGCCGGTTGCCTGGTTGCCAGGAATTTACGGAGCACTGACTGTGCGCATGGCTCCCCGTGTGAGGACAGCAGTGGTCACCCCCGGACAGTGGGAAGGTCTCTCTGTGTGGGCTTTTGTGTTCTAGGACAGGACTGGCAAACTGCAGGCCAAACCCAGCTGCCACCCGTTTCTGCAAATAAAGGTTTGTCGATCACAGCCATGCACATCCCTGTGTGTATGGCCTCTGGGTCCCTTTGCACTACCCACGTTGCCTCAGGCAGGGGTCAGCAAACGTTTCCTGTAAGGACCAGATGGTAATTTTAGGCTTGACAGGCCGTACAGTCTCCGTTGCGACTACTGTACTCTGCGGTTGCCTGAGAAGCTGCAGGACATGCGGGCAGTTGACCTAGAAGGAAATATTCCCAGGAAAGGGATGGATCCAGTCCTCAAGGAACAGCTCTGCTCGTCTTACCAATCACCCTCTTCCTCCCAGGAGCCCGCGGGACCTGTCACTCCTCTCAGACGCCCCCGTGGTGATAAGATCGCCTCCTCCCTGCCCGTTCCAGTGCATTCCTTTCCTGAGACCCCCACCGTCCATCATGATACCATTTCCCTCCTCCCTTCATCGTTCAAGTTCCACTTGACATTGACAACACCTTGTCCCAGTTTCTTTTCTTGAGGATTACCTCATTGCCGCATTCTTTATGCTAAGCTCTCTGGCCTGACAGCTCCGGTTTGTCATTAGTTATGGAGTTTCCTGGACCCGGGGTTGGCCCACATCCAGGGGAGGGGTTTTGCGTCTGACCTCACTGTAGAATGTCCCCGACCATTCAACCTCCTCCCTGCCCTGCACTCAGGACTTTGTGGTTGCTGCTACTGGGGTGTCATTCTTACTAGGTCCTGGTAGACACATCAAGGAAATATATGTGCATGTCCTTACCCATGTGTACACACATATCCATAATTATTTCTCTATACATCCATCCATTTCTATATGAAGCTAAACAGATTCATATTGATGCCTCAGTACCACGTGTTCATTCCAGCCTTCCCTGGTTGCTAATCTATAACCTCCCGCTCCAACAGAGGAAAATCTGGCTCCCCCACCCGCCATCCATTTACTGCCCTGTTCCATCTCAGTATGTGTGCACAGTCTCGGAACTGTTAACCCGTGGCCCTGGGAAACAACTTCCCCAACTACAGCACAGGGCTTCTGCACCATTCCTTTGTGTTTAGCCATACAGTCTCCACTTACGTCCAGAGTTACTTAGCTCAGCACCTTTCCCCCATCCCCTTCCATGAGGTTATGTCCTACACTTGCGCTGTGGTCTGAATGTTTGTGTCCCCAGAAATGCATATGTTAAAATCCTAACCCTCAAGATGATGGTATTAAGAGGTAGAGCCTTTGGGAGGGGATTAGATCATGAGGGCGGCGTCCTCATCAATGGGATTAGTGTCCTTATAAATGAGGCCCCAGAGAGCTCCCTTGTCCCTTCCACCATGCGAGGACATAGCAAGAAGGCACCGTCTGTGACCCAGAAAGTAGGCTCTCAACAGACACCAAATCTGCCAGAACCTTGATCTTGGACTTCCCGGCCCCCAGAACTGTGGGAAATAAATTTCTGTTGTGTTTAAGCCCCCTAGTCTATGGTATTTTGTTATAGCAGCCCAAACAAAGATAACGTAATATAGGTAGATACTTTTGTCACAGTCTACATTCCATCCAACAGTCCAGTGGCTTCATTATACATGGAATGACCGACCCCTTTCCCCGTGCCTGTGACCGGCTCGATGGGCCCTGCTGTGGGCAGTCATGTTTAAGAGCGTGGAGTTTGTAAGACATGGTTGGGTGGCTCCTGCCACTAAGTGGGAATTATAATAATAACAATAAAGCCTGTCTCATTAGGTTTTATGAGGCTAAAATCGGCTAACACTTATAAAGCCCTCAGACCCATGTCTCGGACATAGGCAGCACTCGTTAAATATCAGCTCTCGCTATCACGATTCTCTTGGAAGGAAAGCAATCCGGTTTGTGTTCCTGCTGCTTCTGCCCTTGGAACACTTTCTTTCCTTGCCTCCTCTTACTGCAAATAGTAGCAGCACCGATTGTGCTCAGAGATTTATGGGCATATTTCCCTTAATCCACACAATACCCTGTAGGGATGGTACTATGACTGTTCCCATCTGCCAATGAGGAAATAAAGACTCAGAGATGTTCCCCGTGGGTATATAGCTAGAAAATGCTGGAACCAAGGTTCAAACTCACATCTGTCCGACTCAAGTCAGTTCTTACCTTCTCTTACCATAATGCAGAACCCACTGTGCCAAATCCGACTGTCCTCCCAGGCGCATCTCGGTGGCTTCCTTCTGGGGTCACATTACATGACTCCGGTTTCTCCTTCGCTTCCCAGAGCTCGTCACTCCTCGTGTCTGCTGCTAACGCTACCATGCCTGCGGCCTGGTTTTCGGCTAGTCCGCCCTTCTGGGTGGTGAGCAGCCTAAGCAGGGGGTCATCCCTGCACGCTCGGACTGGTCCAGTACTCAGGATCTAGGGCGGCCCTGTGAGGATTTGCCGAGTTGAATTGAGTCGAGCTGAACGGAACTAGACTGAATGGACGTAGAGCTTATCGGTGGTGCCGCACCCCTTAGTCACCATGGCTCTGAATGGCCACCATCTTTTCTCAGCATTTAGACATTGGATTTTTCTCCTTTAGAGGGACGTATTTTTGTGTCAATTTCTCTCCCCAGTTCACCCTTTGACCGCAACCGCATACCTACCCTTGACCTTAAGACAAATAGCTTTGTCTCCACCACTTTGTTTAAACTCACTCGGTCTTTGCTGAGTCCAGATGTGCCACTGGGGATAGTTTGTCTGGACTTTGCCCCGACATACACAGTCCCCACCCAGGAGGTAGATACTGGGCACCCATTACACGCCAGGTCCCACTGGACACTGGGCGTACAGGGGATGAAGTCAGACGTGGCCCTACCCTGAGTTTCCCGTCATCGGGGAAGGGAGGACACTGAGGAAGTCCTTACACGTGAGAGGAGCGCTACACCACTGAACTCTATTGTCAGGTAGTGCAGGGCGTCTACTCTTGTTGGGGAAGGTGGGCTGTCGGAGTCATCCTGCAGGTGAAACCTAAAGGAAGAGTAGGACTTAGGGAGGCAACGGTGGAGAAAAAGGCAGTATGGGGCAAAGGGAAGGACGCACGTGGAGGCCACGGCAGGGAAAGAGCCATGGGCAGCGGAGCTCTGGAAGGGAGGTCTGCTGTTGCTGGAACAGAGAAGGGTGGTGGGGCAGGAAGATACCGGAAGGCCTTCTTGATCTTCACCATGGAAAAGTAACCACCTCTCTCTAAGGATCGTTTTTCCTACATTTGGGGGCCTTAAAAATTCCAGAACCACTGAGGGCTATGCTGCCCTAGTTCTCAAAAACAGGAGGCCAAGGTTTGGGGGATTTCATCTAATAATATAGGCGTTTTTTTAAATTTAATCTTTAAATTTCAAAGATGGCTTAGAAAACAATACGTAAGATCCAACAAATAAATAAGGCAATTGGCATGAAGGGAAATAAACAGGAAAGTATAGCTGAGGTCAATGTGTGTACCTAAGAATACATGCCGTAAAGTGAGACAGATGTTTGAATCAGAGCCTCCTAACAGCCAAAGCAAAGAAGGAAAGCAGATCAGTGACAGAAGCCTTTAATGCCCTCACTGTGTTATTTGTGCTGATACAGGAGAACCTCCATCTCTGGCAACTGGAAGGCCAACACAGGATCTGCCATGCTGGAGCAGGTGGCCATGACAGAGAGGTAAGAGACAAAGGAGGTGTAGGGAGGGCACTCGCCGTGGTGGGAACTGAGGGAGGAAAGCAACAAGGAGCCCTGCAAAGAAGGCCACCTCATCCTGTGTCCAATGCCTCACCACCCACAGAACACTTTTCTAGGCATGATTACCCTTACAGCCCCCAATAATCCACAGGGTAGGTATTAAAATAATCCCATTTTACAGATGGGAGAAGAAAGAGAGGGGAATTGATTTGTCTAGGGGCACAGATTGATTAATGACAGAGCTGGGGGTATCGGTCTTTCCGGCCCTGCCCGGCTGCTTCAGGAAAAGAGCAGGGAGCCCTCGCCAGTCTCTGTGCTCCGACGGCTGCTAGGAAGCATCCTGATTACAGAAGCAGAGGTGATGGAGGGTCCACTCCTCTCAGACTTACTTCCGTCTCAGTACGAATAGGGAGAGGCCGACTTCCCATGAATCATGAATGTTTCGGGGGTACACTCTGGTTGCAGGTCCCTGGGGTCTTTCTCCCTTTAGCCACTGCTGTGTGCCAGCCTCCTTTGAAAAAAGGCTGAGTCGTCTACGGCCATGCCGCCCTGAACACGCCCGATCCCATCTGACCTCGGAAAAAAGGCTGAGTCACCTGGTCTCAGGGCCAGCCACACACATGCCTTCTTGCCTGCGTGCCCAGTGACCTCTACCTGCATGCATGCAATAACAGTGGACAGAGCATGGGCTTTGGAGCCAGAAAGCTCTGTTCAGTAAACATTCATTGAGTATCTACTGCATGCCATGTTGCACTGAGCAGTAAAGGATGAAAAGATTCCCTTTTTTTCTCTAAGAACTCCGTATCAGCTGCAAGTGTCACAACACACATCAAACTGGTTTGTGCAAAAAGGTGGATTTACTGGCTCGTGTGACTGAAAACTCCAGAGGTACAGGGGCAGATAAGGCTTTAGGACTCGTTCTCTACCCACCCTGGTTCAGCTTTTTCCTATGTTGGTGTCATTAGAGGAGGCTGTCTCAAATGGTGGCCCATAGAGGCTCCGGGCTTCCATTCTCACAGCACCAACAGAAAGAAAATGTCTCTTTCCCAACCGTTTCAACCAAAGCCTGGAATTGAGCCGTACTTACTGATTGGCCTGGGGTAGGTCACATGACCATTCCGAACCAATCACTATGGCCCAGGAAGCTGCAATGCTGTGACTGGCTAGGCCTGTGTCAGGTCTCCACCCCTGCAGACTGGAGTGGGACCATCCCCTGCAGCAACACACACTGAGTGACCTTGGTACGTTAATTAGCAGATCGGAACTTCTTCATGCATGATGAAGGCAATGTCACCTAAGTCAGAGTGCAGTTGTGGGGACTGAATGAGAGACGGAGGTGCAATAGCTTCTCCAGCCCCAGCCCAAGGCAGGGAGAAGCACCTTCCCTTCCCGTCAACTCCGGGGGCAGCTGCTACTGTCAATCTGGGAACCCACCTGTGCTACCCAGTGTCATGGAAGTGGTGCTCTCTACCTGGTACGGAATCACAGGGCCTGAGTTGGCCACACCCTTCCCCCGGGGGCATTCGTGGGACAGTCATGGCCCTCTTCTCCATGGCCTTTCCCAAACGTGAGCTGCTCACGGATGTCCCCAGCACCACTGTCTCCCTGGCTCTGCTCAGTCCCAAGCCACGTGGGCCATCCCCTGGAACCTACCAGGGAGTGAGTCTGCTCAGGCCTGGAATTCACTTTCCTTTTTGCAGCTATGGCCCGGACTCCAGGGCCTGGACAGAGCTCCTCAGTCCCATCCCCACAGCGGCAAAGTCCATATGGGGACCCATGAACAGACCCCTCCCTCCACCTGGCTCACCTGCCTGCCAGGTAGCCTGACTCCTGGGCAGAACCAGTGATGTGGCTTGGTTTGTGCTAGTCCCACCTGGCTGCAGGGAGCAGGACCCCACATCCTCCAGCCTTTCCCACATTGTGGCCAGTTCCTGGACCTTGGGGTGCCTGTGCCCCGTAGGGTACAGCCAGCAGGTGACGCCAAAGTTCATCATTTAAAAATAGCCTCTGGAAACCCATTGCTTCTGGGCCTGGGCCCAGACTTCCACCTTCCATTGAGAAGAAACCTGATTTATGAGTGTGTCTCAGGGCACAGCTCTCCCTGAGCGCATGGTGCCCCACAAATCAGCCCTTGGTGCTAAATACGGGGACCCTGAAGTATCAGAGAGTCCAGAGGACTCTTACAGCTCCAAGGACCAAAGGTTGTCCCCAAATGTGGCTACACATCAGAATCACATGGGATGCTTTAAAAAAAATTACAGAAATTATTCTAACACGGAGCGGAGCCCCCAAATCTGGCTATTCATTTGTGTGTTTGTTCAACCCTCCTGGTCATTCTGATGTACAACCAGAATCAGATCTAGGCCTTCCCATTTTACAGATAGGGAAACTGAGTCTGCAAGAGGGAGAGGCTCCCCTAAATTATTGAGGAATTAACAGCAAGATTCAGGTCCTGGTCTCCCATGCTGAGAAAGAAGAGACAGACAGGTTGCATTCAGAATGAGAGGAAGGCGGTTCTGTTCGGATTCTGGAATCGGATAGGATCTGGGTTTAGAAGCCGCACAGTCATTTACTAATCTCACTGAGCCTCTGTTTCTTCATCAGTGAAATGGGTTAAAACTTCCCTGATAAGAGTTGTGGTGGAATCAGAAAGAATGAAGAGCCAATCCCCCGGCACATAGTAGGTGCTCAATGGGTGTGAGTTTCGTCCTTCCTTTTACTTCTGTGATCTCACGTGCTCCTCGCTACAGCTGGATGAGACCACTGGACTAGGAGCTAGGAGATCTGGGTAATTCTGGCTCTATGACTGCCTTGCTGTGTGACGTGGGCAAGCCGCTCTCCCTCTCTGGGCCTCAGTGGGCATTGGTGGATAAGACGAGAGAGTTCTAAGAGCACTTCAGCCATGATCTCTCCTCATCCCAGGCCTTATGGCTCAGAGACACAAAGAGATCTGAGAGCAGGAGTGCCCTGTTTGAGCCTGGAGAGTGGGGGAAGAAGCAGGAACATTGACACAAAGTCCCCTGTGACTCCCAAATCCAGCCCTCAAGAGAAGCCAAGTGCAAGCAGGGAAGATTTCTCCAGATACAACCACCCCCTTGTTGCGGGGTCAAAGTCCAGCCTTGAGATCTGTCCCCAGCAAAGCAAACTGGCCTTGCAGCCCTCGAGTGGCTGGAAAGGGAACAAAAGCAGCAGGTCCAGAGGGCCAGGCCCTGGGGCCAGGCGGGAGCAGCCTGCCTGGCTCCCCTGCCTGCCGCCCAGGGCTTGGGCAGAATGCGCCCTTTGTCCCCAACCAGCTCTGGTCTGGTGGGGCTCCGGGACTGGGGGACAGCCTGGGAGGGATTTCTGGAGCTCTGCGAGCAGCTTTCCCAAGGGAAAGGGCCGCAGGGCGCTGGGTGCCCGGGATGGCTCCGACGGGCAGGACAAGCTCCCCACAGCTGTGGGGCCAGCAGGTTCCTGGGGGTGGGGGATCCCATTCCTTCTCTCCCTCCTCCTTCCTCTCTCCTCTGTCCAGCTCTCTCACCTTCTTTCTCTGGGCCTCTCTGCCACCGGCCATCTATGTCCCTGCCTCCCTCTCTCCCACGGCCTCTCTGTCTCCCTCCGTCTCTCTTGCCGTGTCTCTGTCTCTCTCTCTCCATCTCTGGGTGTATGTGTGTCGCTGTCTCTCTCTGCCTGTTTTTCTGTGTGTGTCTCCCCCTCTATCCTTCTGCGCCCCCTTCCCGGCTCCCTCTGCCTGCACTCACTGCTCACTGTCTGTCTGTCTGTCCCTGCAGGTACAGGCTGTGGGTAGACAGCTGCTCGGAAATGTTCGGCGGCCTGGACATCTGTGCCGTCAAGGCCGTCCACAGCAAGGATGGCAGAGATTACATCATTGAGGTGAGGGTTGCACCAGCAGGTCCTCTGGCCTGGCACGGCCGGCAGGCGTGTGGCAGGGAGGGAATGCATACACGGGCCCCAGCGTGGTGAGCTATGTCCTGGCTCCTGGCCTGGGCACACACAGCCCAGGCCTCAGTGGGCAGCTTCTGGAGGCTCCTCCCCACAGCCTCCTCATCCTCACCCCAGGCTGTCTTGAAAGTCTTCCTGCCCAGTGGAGAGAGCTCAGGGCATGGGGTTTAACAACTTTCCCCAACCTGCAGGCCTATGGGTAGGGGAAGAGCCTCTGGCCAGGGGTGAGCAGGATTCTGTCCCTCTTCCATTTCCTCAACATCCAGGTATGTAAAGTGGGCACATCTCCCTGGTCACCGTGCAGAGACTCCATCACTTGTTCACTCAACAAACATGAACTTAGGGGCTCCATGGGCAGGCATGGGTGTGGCTCTGGGGGGTGCAGCCTGGACAGGACAGACATGGGGTTTGCAGGCTGGTGGGAAGAAGGGTGATGAACAAAGGCAGGGTGCTGAGGGGTGGGAAGGGGACACAGGTGTGCAGGGTGTGGCCAGGGGGAAGGGTGGGGGAAATATTAACATAACTGTAAGGGAGACGGTGGCAGAGGAGCTTTGTGTCCCCAAATCTCTCTCAAGACCTTCCTACAGGCCATGCCTCTCCCAGGCCCTCCTTTCACCTCTGTGACTCCCCTGTGTCCCCTGTGGTCCCTCTTCACCTCCCCTCCCTGCCCCCACCATGGCCTTCCACTGCTTTCCCTGAAAACAGCCCTCTGGCCTCAGAGGCCTCCGTCCTCTGCCCACCTTGACAGCCCCACACACAACCCCCGGTGGCCGCTCAGCTCTCTCCCCCATGGCCTTCCCAGCCGCAGTGGAGGGACAGCGCTGACGCAAGGCCAAGACACGTGAGGGGGAGCCCTGCGGCTGCCGCCTCCCCAGGGTGTGGGCGGCTAATGGGAAGCACATGGCCAGGGTGACTACAGGAGCCAGCCTGTCCTCCAGGCCCTCGTGTCTGCCCCACTCCCCAGGGACCCACAGCCGAGCAGGACCAGGTGACTCAACGAGAGGGAGCCCGGCCGTGCCAGGAGGGCACTCACACCCCTGCGCAGGGTGGCTCCCTGGAGGTGGGGTGAGGCAGTCCAGGACGGACCGTGTCTCTACCCTCCCCAGAAAAGCCGGGAGCTCCCACGGGATGAGCAGCGTCTGTGTCCGCGGATCAGTCCTACATGGCAAACAGCTCTTCTCTCAGGTCCGGGAATCGCTTCCCCTGTGGCCGCGCCACCTGAGATTCCCCCAGTAGCCCCCTCGGAGGAAGCATCCAAGGGGCCGGGAACAGTCGCTGCCTGGGGGAGCCAGTGCCCCACCTTTCTGGGGACATCCTGGGAGCTTCAGCCCAGGGCTGGGGCAGGGGCCCTCCTGCTGGGGCACTGCACTCCTGAGACCCCACCTGGCCCTCCTGCCTCCGCATCTCCTGGCGGGACCCCCAGACGCAAACCCAGCTTTGGCACATGAGCACTCATCCGTGTACCCACTGAGCCACTACTCGGGGATGCCAGCCCCCAAGCCGGGTGAACGCAGCGCAGCAGGGACCCTGCCTCCTAGAGCTTCCGCTCCAGAGAGGTGGCAGGTGGTCAACAAATGAAGGACCCCTGGCCTCGCATTAGCGTTACCTCTGCCCCGTGAGCTCCTGCCTCTCTCAATTCAACTTTCACGCATAGGAAGAAAAAAATTCTGCGTCCGTGGGCCCGGGCTTCCTGCCTCCAGACATTCAGAGAGTCAGGGATGAAAGACCTTTCACATTACAAAAAAAAAAATAAGTAAAAGTAGTGGGCTTGGACTTCAAAACACAAGAAAACAACATCTGAAAAATGTTCCAGAAAGAAAGAAAGAAAGATGGCTTTTCAGATTTGTTTTTCCTCACAGAAACACTGCAGAGTTATTTCCCTTGCTCTGGGGTTTGGGGTGGGGTCGGGGAAGATGCAGAGCTTGTTACCGGGAATATAAAAGGTATTTTCCCCCAGTAAGGAAAAAAAAAAAGGAGAAGAGATCTAAAAATACTGGCTTCTTCAGCCACGTCTGTGGTGAGAACAGAAAGTTTGTGTGAAATGTTTTGTGGAGATCCTTACAGTGAAATACTCAGGGGAAAGACCCTTGAACTTGTCCCCTCTAACCTGTCCCGGGAATGACATTGCTCACTGGAAAAATGTGTCCCTGGGGAGACCAGAGTGTCCACTTCCTTTGGCTGTGTCTACCCTGGGATTCCAAAATTCCCTGACCTCAGGTTCCCTGTGGTGGCCGTTTTCCACTGCGGGGAACGTAGGAAACAGAAACCAGAAAAGAGAGGGGTGTCAGGGGCAGGGGTAGGGAGGACAGACAGGGCGTAGGAAGCCCGTGTCCATTCGAGACAGCCCACAGCCATAACGCTCAGCCAATGTCCACCGAGAGACCGTCCGTGTGCTGGGCGCCGGGGTCCCTGGATGTCCCAGCCCAGGTGCAGCCCACGAGGAGCTCAATCCAAGGAGAGTCTTCAGGCCCCTGTTGGAATCTGTATTCTCACCCTTGAGTTTGCTTTTCAGCCTCCCAACCACAGTGGGTGCTTTAGAGCGCAGACCCCTAAAAGGCCCAGCTGGCGGGGTCTTAGCAGCTGCCCAAACCCCTCAGATCACAGTTGAGAAAACAGTAAGCCTGTGGAGGAAAAGAGACTCGCCCAAGATCACACAGCAAGTCCGTGGCAGAACCTGGGCCTGGAACCCAGCTCTCCTCTTTCCGGCTCTTACCACAGGGAGCTGTTCCAGCGCTTGGTGAGAATTAACCTGGTGAGATGCAAGCATCGTGAGTTGCTAGTGATGTATCCTTGAACTTGCCACTTGCCACTTCTTTGACCCTCAAATGAGGATAATAATAGTCCCTACCTCAAAGAGCCATTCCAAGATTTATGCAAGATCATCTGCACCCAGTGCTTAGAACAGTGCTTAGCACATAGTAAGTGCTCAATAAAATATAGCACAGGTTAGTGTCCTTATTATGAGCAGAGCTTATTGCAAGGACCTCTCATTTCTCCACTCGGCAGGTATTTATTGAGGGTGTTCCTGTTTAACAGGACACAGGGCCCCTCCCTGACCTTGGGGGCTCACTGTCCAGTTGTAGAGACACAGTAAACAGAAGATGACAGCTCTGTGGGATGAGCTGTCCAGTGGGACAGCCAGAGTGAGGACAGCAGGAGTACAGGTGCGAGGTGGCTCGCCAGAGCTCGTGCAGTCAGAGAGGGCTTCCTGGAGGAAGGGCTAGCTAGGTGTCCCTGTTGGATGAGAAGGAGTTAGCCAGGTAAAGAGTGGGCAGAGGGAAGGACATGCATAAGGACCTGGAGGGGAGCGAGACCCTGGTGAGTCCAGAGCTCAGGAAAATAGGAGACAAGACAGCGAGTGACTGGGGTGGTGCAGGTGAGGACGGGCAGCTGGATTCCTACAGTGGAGGAGGAGAGAGCAGGTGACAAACCCAGCCATTTCGCTTATCTGCCAAGGCCTGACAGGAACCCCTTTAAGACCTCCCATAGCTGCCTGTGGCCGGGCAATCCCGTGCATCGTTGGCCTGTGTGATCTTGGGCAAGTCCCTTCCCATTTCTGGGCCTCAGTTGCCCCATCTGTACAAAGAGCAGAACCGGCAGCTACTATCCCTCAGGCCACCTCCCTGTATAAGCACTCTCTTCCTCTGAGACAGCCCAGCTCTCTGGGGAACGGGTTTTGCCCTCAGCATATGTTCTGCCAGGGCCCCGGAGAACAGGCCTTTCCTCTTCCTTCTTCCCTCTGAACCCTGGGTCAGCTCCAGCCTGTGTCATTTTTTTGTCCTGATCGAGCCCCCACCTTCACTGTTTCCGGCTTTGTGGAGAGCCGTGACCTCGGCCAAGGCAGAGGAGGCCAGCCCCAAGCCCGGGAGGGGGCCAGGGTGGGAAAGGAGGGGGCGGAGAGCGGCTCCCCAAAGCAAAGTGCAGAGAAGGTCAGCAGAGGCTCCGGGGCTGCCGTAGGCTGGACGAACCGCACCAGGGAGCTGGAGGTCTCGGCGGGGCCCAGTCCCAGCGGGAGGAGCCGGCCGCGAGGTTTGCATGGAGGACGTCGCCATCTGGCGGCCACCTCTGTCCTGAGCCCCGAGCCGGCACTCCTGGATGCGCTGCCCAACCGCCAGGCTCTCCCGGCCTGGGGGTCCCTCAGACTCCTTTGTTCCCTCAGGTCATGGACAGCTCGATGCCCCTGATCGGAGAGCACGTGGAAGAGGACAAACAGCTGATGGCCGACCTTGTAGTCTCCAAAATGAGCCAACTCCTGGTGCCAGGAGGCACAGTGCCCTCTCCCCTGAGACCTTGGGTAAGGGCCTCGGGAGCAAAGGAGACTTTGTAATCGCAAGGAACACCGGCTGTCTGGGGATGGGCAGACCCTGGACCCAAAGGAGACACCCCAGGAAGGAACCACCTGGGGTGTGGGCAGAGCCCAGGCACGGGGAGAGCATCTGCAGCCGGCCCCTACGGCAGAATGCGGGAGGCTTCCAGGGGCCCTTCCTCCCTCCACCGCCCTGGGGAGAACAATCTCGTCCCAATTGGCCTTTGGGCGTCTGTGGGCAGAGATTATTGACAGCCTTCCCCTCCGTGCCCCCCATCCTGTGCCTGAACAGGATGTGTGTGTGCGCACGCTTGCAAGAGCACACGTACACACGTACACGTGCCCTCTGTGTGCTCCCAGGACAGCAGTCAATAGAGACCATTGTGTCTGTCGTTCCTCCCTCCCCCCCACCTCGTCAAGCTTCCCGTAGCTCCTCCCCTCCACAGCCCCCACCGTGGACCACCAGATTATTCTCCAAACAATTTGCCAGCTGCCCAGCTTTCTGGAAAAGCAAGTCTCAAAACCCCCACTTTTTCCACAAAAACGAATCTATGACAATAGACAGCAGAATAACGGTTATACATGAGGGGGTTGCTGCCTGAGGGGGCACGTGGGACAGCCTTCTCCAGGGGAATGTTCTATGTCTTGATCTGGGCCGGGGTTGCACCCATGTATACACGTGCAGAACTTCATTACGCTGGACACCCCGGAACTCTACACTTTATGTTAGTCTTATCTCAGGAATAAGATCTCTGTAAATACTGCCCTCCCGCCCAGGAAGTCAATGGCTGTGGTGAGATCAACAGGCTTCTCTTCTCTTCTCTTCTCCTGCTCTAGGCTCCGCAGACGAAATCAGCAAAGTCCCCAGGGCAAGCGCAGCTGGGACCTCAGCTAGGACAGCCCCAGCCACGCCCCCCTCCACAAGGTATGTATGAGCCAGGACACGCCACGGAGAGAAACCCTCTCAGTGCGGATGCTGCATGCATTGGGGGGCCCACGTGTGATTTCCAGAAGGCACTCTGGCAAAGTCCATCTTCATACTTCATCCACAGAGCACGCCGGCTCACTCCGGACACAGGATGAATGAGACTATGAGGTTCGTCAGCCCCTTAAAGTCAGGAAAGGAAGACAGGAAACAGAAAGTAAACTTATTACAAACCAAATATGTACCAAGCTCTGAGCTAGGGACTGTCCCATCTAGTTCCTCACTTTTATACTCCCACCCACTCTACAGTGAAAATAGTATTTCCTTTGTACAGAGGTGGAAGTTGAGGCTTTGCCCAAGGAGGCACAACAGGAAAATGGCGCATTTACCAGTCTGGCCTTTCAGACCTTCTAGAAAGTGTTTATTCATAGCAACAGGTGGTGCCTGATTAGAGATTTGTGAGTCAACCAGCTGGAGTGAGAAAGAAAGGAAAATGGAACATTACATATAACCTTGTCAATTGAAATTCCTCCTCAACAATATTCCAGCATTACTACGTAAATGTCACCCTTTGTTAGAGAATGGATAAACTATTGATTTCAAGATGAAGAAAAATCATGGCAACAGCTAAATAACTTTCTGGGGGAACGTCAGCTGCATGGGCGTTCTCACACGCAGGCCTAGGAGAAAGCCGCCCTGCATTCTCTTGAAATCAAAGCCTGGGCACAGTCGCTGCTCTAGCGCCAGCATGGAACTTCAGAGCACCTTCACTGCAGTCTTTGAAGGATGTGCTTTAAAACCTATCAGGAAGAAGGTGGTACTGTCATGTTGGGGCCTTCCTAGTCACAATTATTAAAGCAACAGATCCATGGCTTCTTGGGGAAAATCAGCCTTGGGCACCAAATGGCTTCCTTGGTTACAGGTCTTAGATAAAATGCCCTATCCATCTTTCTTGTCTGGACTTCTCTTCCTGGAAAAGTAGAAAGTATTTAAGAAAAGGGAAATTGTATAATTGTGTACAACTGCGTACAGGAATAGCTCAGAGGTATTCAAGCTGAATTCCAGACCACCACAGTAAAGCAGGTATCACAATAAAAGCGAGTCACACAAATTTTTTGATTTCCCAAAAATCAGTGGGAAATCAGTTGTGTTTAACATCATACTGTAGTGTCTTAACATACAATAGCATTATGTCTGAAAAACTATTTACATACCTTAATTATAAGATAATTTATTGCTAAAAAATTCCAACAATGATCTGAGTCCTCAGCGAGTCGTCTTTTAGCTGGTGGAGGCTCTTCCTTCCACACCGTGGCTGCTCACTGATCAGGGTGGAGGCCAAGGTGGCTGGGGAAATTTCTTAAAATAAGGACAACAATGAAGTCTGCCACATCAATTGACTCACTCTTTCACAAAATATTTCTCTGTAGCCTGTGATGCCATTTGGTAGCATTTTACTGACAGTAGAACTTCTTTCAAAATTGGAGTCAATCTTCTCAAACCCTGCCACTGCTTTATCGTCTAAGTTCATGTGACATTCTGAATCCTTTGTTGTCACCTCAGCAATGCTCATAGCATCTTCACCAGGAATAGATTTTATCTCACGAAACCACTTTCTTTGTTTATCCTTAAGAAGTAAGTTCTCATCTGTTCAAGTTTTATCATGAATGACTGAAGAAATTCGGTCACATCTTCAGGCTCCACTTCTAATTCTAGCTCTCATGCTGTTCCCACCACGTCGGCAGTTACTTCCTCCACTGAAGTCTTGAACCCCTCAAAGTCACACACAAAGGTTGGAATCACCTTCTTCCAGACTCCTGTTAATGTTGATATTTTGACCTCTTCCCATGAATCACGGCCATTCTTAATGGCATGTGGAACAGTGAATCCTTTTCAGAAGATTTTGAATTTACTTTGCCCAGATCCATCAGAGGACTCACTGTCTATGGCAGCTATTTCCTCACAAAATGTATTTCTTAAATAATAAGACTTGAAAGTCAAAATTACTCCTTGATCTATGAGCTGCGGAAGGGATGTTGTGTTATCAGGCATGAAAACAATATTAATCTCCTGTACGTGTCTCCATCAGAGCTCTTGGGTAACTGGGTGCATTGTCAATGAGCAGTAATATTTTGAAAAGAATCTTTTTTTCTGAGCAGTAGGTCTCAACAGTGGGCTTAAAATATTCGGTAAACCATGCTGTAAACAATGTGCTGTCATGCAAGCTTTGGTGGTCCATTTATAGAGCACAGGCAGAGTAGATTTAGTATGATTCTTGAGGGCCCTAGGATTTTTAAATGGCCAATGAGTATTGGATTCAACTTTAAGTTGCCAGCCACATTAGCCCCTAACAAGAGAGTTAGCCTGTCCTTTGAAGCTTTGAAGCCAGGCACTGACTTCTCTCTAGGTCTGAAAGCCCTAGATGGCATCTTCTTCCAAGAGTAAGCTGTTTGCTCTACATTGAAAAATCTGTTGTTTAGTGTAGCCACCTTTATCATTTATCTTAGCTAAATCTTCTGCATTCATAACTTGCTGCAGCTTCTACATCAGCACTTGCTGCCTCACCTTGCACTTTTATTTTTTGGAGACGGCTTCTTCCCTTAAACCTCATGAACCAACCTCTGCTAGCTTAAAACTTTTCTTCTGTGGCTTCCTCACCTCTCTCAGCCTTCACAGAATTAGAGAGAGCTTGGCTCTTCCTCTGGATTAGGCTTGGGCTTAAGAGCATGTGGTAGCTGGTTTGATGTATCCAGACCAATCAAGCTCCCTCCATATCAGCAATAAGGCTGTTTCATTTTCTTATTCTTGTGCTCACTGGAGTAGCACTTTCAATTTCCTTCAAGAACTTTCCCTCTGCATTCACAGCTTGGCTAACTTTTTGGCAGAGAGGCCTAGTTTTCAGCCTATCTCAACTTTCAACGTTCCTTCCTCACTAAGCTTAATCATTCCTAGTTTTTTACTTAAAGTGAGAGATGTGTGACTCTTCCTTTCACTTGAACATTTAGAGGCCATTGTACGGTCATTAATTGGCCTGATTTCAATATTGTCGTGTCTCAGGGAATAGGAAAGCCCAAGGAGAAGAAGAGAGATGG
>NW_012146967.1:2856344-2870345 GCF_000956105.1 Propithecus coquereli | reverse complement strand
TTCACTTTTACTGAAATTTACTAGCCATAACATACATAATAATAATGAAAAAGTTTGAAATATTTGAGAATTACCAAAATGTGACCAGAGACACAGGTTTG
This sequence comes from Propithecus coquereli, assembly GCF_000956105.1. NCBI lineage: Eukaryota > Metazoa > Chordata > Mammalia > Primates > Indriidae > Propithecus > Propithecus coquereli. The sequence continues at coordinate 2,870,244 of NW_012146967.1, read as the reverse complement.
TGCACATGATGTTGGAAAAAATGACACTGACAGATTTGTTCAACGCAGGGTTGCCACAAACCTTCGACTTATAAAACCGTATCTGCGAATCGCAATAAAATGAAGCACAGTGAAACGAGGTATGCCTATATCAATGAACATTAGAATTCTTCTTCAGGCAGATATGTGTGTTTTTGAATCCAGTTCCATGACTCAGCTGCCTTTTCGGTCTTAGGCAAGTCACGTTACTTCTCCAAGCCTCAGTTTCCCTGGGATAAAGGATGAGATAAAGCTGCCACATCTAAGGATGGGGAATTGTCCATGAACTAATGCAGGTGAAGCAGTTAGCAAGGTATCCGACACAGCACTGCTTAAGTGTTAGTTCTTACTGCTAGTAATTTACTATCACTGTTATGTAACTGACTACTGATGACTTGTGTCTTCTACATGTTGCTCTTAGTGATTATCATTAACAATCCTTGTAACTACCGCAGCCCCGCTGCCCTCCTGCCCAGCAAAAATTCTGTAGTTACAAATGTTTAAAAACTGCTTCTTCCTCACCCCGCCAGGCTCCTGGCAGGGCCCCTGCCCTGCCCCTCCTTTCGTGCTCTGCCCTAGGACTTAGTTTTTAAAAACACATTTGAACAGAGCCCTTTTAAAACAGAGAACTACTGTATTCCGATTTCCTCTCTGGCCCAGAGTAGAAACATGCTTGATAAAGAGATATTATTTTAAGGGACATGAGGCTAAACACACTTTTAGTGAGTTGAAAAACAATCAATTTAAAACCAATTACGGTAATTAAAGAAAATGCCTGGTGAATTTACATTCAGATTAAAAATAACAAGGCTAATTTAAAAACAATACTTTCATTGAGTTCCCCAAATAACAAGATCACATTATTAACTTATTTTGAACTCGCTGTTCATTTCAACTCAGTAAAAGTGAAAGTTTCTTTTAATAAACTTAATTTTTCGGCACCAATCCCGTGCTTAGGCAAATACTTTCCATATATAAGTTAATATTTTTTATATGTGCTCGAATAAAAAAGTATCAAATTTTTTTGGTGTGCCAAGAAGCTGAAAGAAATAACCAGCGTGTCTCTTGATGACTCCCAGGTGTATATAGGGAATCAGAAAATGGTTAATGAACTAATGAATGAGCATCCAGATTTTCCAAGATATCCACCTGGGGAGGGGGATGGGGTGAACATAAGGAAAAGTAGAAAACAAATGCTTGCTTTAACCTGCAGTGGGTTTAGAAAACCGAAAAGTAACCAGCATGTAGAAATCAGGAGGTTTTACTTCGACATCTAGACTTCCAGCTTCTCCTGACAGGGCAGAAGCCCTGGACACTGTGGGCCTGTGTTCCCACATCCCAGCTGTCGCCTGGTGTTCGTAGCAGCCGCTCCCTTGGACGGAGCCAGGCCTCTTCGAGTTGCCTCGGGCCCTGCTCCTCCCTGTTGTCACGTCCATAGTGACAGGGAGCGTTACTTTCTTTATGCTTGCACCTCTTTAGGGAAATAGTTCTCTGGACTATGTTTTTATCTCAAGTGGGAAAATTTCTTAAAGCCATATTATTTCTCTTACACTCACCTGCTTTATTTATTTAAGCATCTGCCTGGCCTTATAGGTGCTTGTGTTTGAGATCAGAGTGTCCTCCAGCCTCCTGGGACACATAGTCATGAAAGAGGTAATGAACCAAAGCCGCGCTCAGTCGGTTGCTAAACTGGTGCTGCAATTGAATCCAACCTGGAAAGGGTTCTGCAGGCTCACAAAGTGGGGCGGATGTTTGGTGTATAGTCCAACAACCTCATTTTACAAACGAGGGCCCAGAAGCCCAGAGAGGAGGAGTGACTTACCCACAGTCACACAGCAAGTTAATGACCAGGCTTGAGTCAGGATCTGGGGCTCCTGGTGCCAGTGTGGGTTTAGAGCCACCAGAGGTTGTGCCCTCTGAAAATGTGCCCAGCTGCCTCGATGTCTGAGCGGGGAGGTTGGCTGAAATCCAGTCCTCGCTCCCCTGGCACCTGGCTCAGAGCTGCTTCCACTGGAGGAAGCCGCCTTTTCTTAATCCGCATGAAGATGTTACAAGGACTCAGGGCAGCGCTGTGTGGTATAGTCAAAAACAAACAAACAAACAAAATCCTAAAAGCCTTATACTATATTACATTAGTCTGCTCAGGCTGCCTTCATAACAGAACACCATAGACCGAGGGGCTTAAACAACAGAAATGTATTTTTTCACAGTTCTGGAGGCTGGAAGTTCAACACCAGAGCGCTGGCAGAGTTGGTTTCTGGTGCAGCTTCTCTCTTGGCTTGCCGAGGACAGCCTGCGTCCTCACATGGCCTGTCCTCTGTGCCCGGGCACGTGCCCGCTCGCGATGTCTCTGGGTCTTCTTATAAGGACACCAGTCCTAGATTAGGGCCCCACCCTCATGACCTCATTTAACCTTATTACCTCCTAAGACCCTGTCTCCGAATACAGCCGCACTGAGGGTTAGCGTTGCAACATGTGAATTTTGGGGGGGACACAGTTCAGCCCATAACACCGCCCCAGACCTACTGTGTCAGAATCCCTATTTGACAAGACCGCCCAGTGATTCACATGCACATTTACGTTTGAGACACGCTGGTTTTAGTTAGTGTACAACCTTCCAGTCCGTCTTCTTCACATAGCTCTTACACATATATGCCAAAACGGAGCAAATCCATATGTCCTGTTTTTAAGCTGCTTTTTTGTTGTTTAGCAGTATGTATTTAGCATATATTATCAGCAATGTCCTATGTCATTTAATATTGTTTGGCCACATCATATGTGATGACCACAGCATATTCCATTATATGGATATATTTCAATGTTCCTAATTACTTCCCCATGTTAGATATTTATACTGTTTTCAGTTTTTCACCGTTTCTAAAAAACACTGTAATGAACATCCTTGAAGCAACATTATTTATGTATAGCCATGTTTATCCTAAGAAAAAATTGGAACTTAACCTTTTATTTATTTATTTTTTTGGCCCTGTAGGGGGCCCTCGCCAAGCCCAGTCTCCCCAGCCCCAGAGATCTGGAAGCCCCTCCCAACAGAGGCTCTCCCCACAAGGCCAGCAGCCCCTGAGCCCCCAGTCAGGATCTCCGCAGCAGCAAAGGTCACCAGGCTCTCCACAGCTGTCCCGGGCATCCGGCGGCGCCTCCCCAAACCAGGCCTCCAAGCCAGGCGCCGCCCTCACCTCACAGCCCCGGCCCCCTGTGCAGGGCCGCAGCACCTCTCAGCAGGGCGAAGAGTCCAAGAAGCCTGCACCGCCCCACCCCCACCTCAAGTAAGTGCTTTGGAATTGGAAAGGGGATGGGGTGGAGTTGGGGTGCACGGGCAGAGCTGGGCTGATTCAGGATCAGGGACTCAGAGACAAAGGAAGACCTCTTGGGGCCTCACCTAGACTTTAAATAGGTAAAAACAGGTCTAGAGGGTGGAATTTGTGGGAAGGGCCCAGCAAGGTGAGAGTATAGATTATGCCCCACTGTGACCCTCCGTGTGTACATGCATTGGTTATCTCTTGCCGCATAACGAACCACCCCTAAACTTAGTGGCTTAAGAAAAGAACCATTTTCTTTGTTTATAATTTTTTGGTTCATCAGTTTGTTCTGAGTTGAGTTCAGCTGGAAGGTTCTTCTGCTGGTGTCTCCTATAGAGTTGCCAGATAAAACGTAAGATACCCAGTTAGATTTAAATTTCGGAAAAACAATGGATGATTTTGAAGATGCCCCTAATATTGCATAGAATATACTTGTACTTTAAAAAGTCTTTGGTTTTTGTCGGAAATTCAAATTTAACTGGGTGTCCTATATTTTTATCTGCTAAATCTGGCAACACTACTGCCCTGGGATCACTCATATAGCTGCAGTCATCTGGCAGCTCCGGTGGGGCTGGATGGTCCAAGAGGGCCTTGCACACTCCCCTGCTTGCTGGTGCTGGCTGTCAGCTGGGCCTCTCTCTCCAGGGGGTCTCATCCTCCCCAGGGCATCGCCAAGCTTTCTCACATGGTAGAGCTGCTTTCCAAAAGGGGAAAAGTAGAAGTTTCAAGGCCTCTTGAGGCCCAGCCTTGGAAGTTACACATTGTTATTCCATCACATGCCTTTGGTCAAAGCAAGTCATATTCAAGAGGTGGGGAAATAGACTCTTGAGGGAGGAGCCACAAAGTCACGTTGCAAAAGGGTGGACTACAGGGAGAGGAGGAATTGTCGTGGTCATTTTTGTAAATCATCCATCATAATACACATACATATCCTGTTTCCTCTCGGGCCCATCTCTTGGTTTGAGGTCCAAAAGAGAGATCCCAGATAAGTTTTCTTTGGAACACTCTGCCTTCCTTCAACTCCAAACACTCCTATTGATCATCATTGTTTCACAACTAACAGCTCCTGTCCACCTCCTATGTGCCAAGTACTTTACCCAGTTGGGTTTTTTTTTAAGTTCCCCCAGGCTTCAGAGTTAATAACTATTATTAACCCCATTGTGAAGATGAGAAAGCAGAGAAAGATTAAATAACTTGCCAAAGTTTCCACTGTTGGTAAGTAGAAGAGCTGGGATTGAATCTAGGACATGCAGTCCAGGGATCACACTAACAACAATTTTTTTGAATAGGCAATAGGTTCACATGGTTCAAAGATCTAAAAGATATCAATGATATCAAAGATAATACATTGAAAAGCCTCACTCCCACCCCATTCTTATCCAATGCTTTGTTCCCCCAGTCCCTAGAAATGACCATTTTTGTTGGTTCCTCGTGTGTCCTTTCAGGGTTTCCTTATACAAATACAAAAATAGATGTTCTGATCTCCTCCCCCATTTATGCAAATGGTAGTATTCACTATCCGCCCCACTGTGCTGCTTGCTTTTCATGATTAACAGTAAATCCTGGAGCTCTTCCACCCAGTTCATTGACATTTTCTCCTTTTTCACAGCTATATAGTATTCCATTGTATAGTTGTACTATAATTTATCTAACTACCCCATCATAAATAGAAACTTGGTTTGTTCTTACAAATAATGCTGCAAGTAATAACCTTGACCATCTGCTTTCATAATTGCAGCATGCACTGTAGAGAAATTACCTGAAAGGGTATTGTTCGATCAAAGAACGAATGTAGTTGTAGTCTGATAGATACTAGCAAGTGGCCCTCCAGGCTGTATGACATAGCAGTTGACAGCCCAGACTCTGGTCAAATGGCCTGGGTTCAAATCTCAGCTCTACCACTTAGAAACGACAGAACCTCAGATAAGTGGCTTAACCTCTCTGTGCTTTCAATTTCCTCACATGCAAAATGGGGACAGTAGCCCCACATGGTTGTTACAAGGATTAAAGTGAGTTTATGAATAGTTAGTGCTCAGAATGCTGATGGCACCATAGAGGCACATCTGTGTACTGCCTGTCACCATGTAAAAAGGTCAGCTTAGCTAATCACAGGACAGACCAGGGCTTTGGGACGTAAGCTCAGTTTGGTCACTGACCTTACAGCAATCTAGCTAGAAACACTTAAGTCTCTGGACTTACTGCTTCAAAGCATTTGGTTCAAGTCAGCAGGTCTTTACCAAAGGTTTACTCTGTGTCTTGTCCCAGGTAAGGCTCTGTGAAGGGTTCGGAAGCAAGGGGTAGAAGACAGTCCCTGATTTAAAGAGGATTTCAGTTTTTAACGTGATGACAAGATCGTGTGCAGATCTCTTAAACTTATGACATATTTATATCATCTCTTCCTATGTCTGCCGTCACCTCCACTAGACTGTGAGCCTCTCGAGGACAGGGCCTGAAGCTCACTCTTCCCTCACCCCGTCACCTAGCACCAGGGCTGGCCACACAGGAGCTGCTCAGCAAGCAGTGGGCGCAGGCTGGCACCGGTGCAGCACACACAGAACGGCACTCGGTGGTTCCAAACGCGGCACTGTGACAATTCCAAACGGGGGTGGGGGCGGCATTGGCAATAAAGGCTTCAGAGCAGAGGTGGGAATTGAAGCCCAGGGTGTCAGAGCCAGAAGAGGCCTGAGGGTCATTCCACAGACGAGGTCAAGGAGGCCCTGAGAAGGTGAGTCACTTGCCCAAGGCCATAGACATCCAATGGCAGAGAAGGGTCTAGAACACAGACCTCCTGCTTCCCAAATGGATGCTGGAAATCACAGTGGGAGTAACTGTAACCTGATGCTGATACTGCACGTTGCAGTTTCCAGGCTGAGCTTGTACCTGCAAGCAGGAGAATAGTCGCACTTCTCTTTGGTGACACCTGCTGCCTGAACTGCCGGGGTCACGGAAAGAAGGTGAACTTTCCATGTTTCCCATGGCCTGCTGTGAGGACAGAGCAAGTTACTTGACTCTGTGAGCCTCAATTTCTAAACCTAAAAAATGAGGATAACAATCACCGCCTTACAGATTAAACTGTGCTTAATGCACCCAGCGCCATGGAAGCTCTAGAATGCCTGGTTTCTGGTCTTACTAACCCTATGAGATTGGGCTAGTCCATCCACCTCCAGGCAGGCCCCCAAGACTCACTTCCTCAGTAGTCTTGGCCTTGTCTTCCCCAACCCCCCTGCCTTTCTGTTTCAGCAAATCTCAGTCCCTGACCAACAGCCTCAGCACCTCCGACGCCGCCCAGTGTGGGACCCCAAGTGAGGACGAGGCCAAGGCGGAAACCATCCGCAACCTGAGGAAGTCTTTCGCCAGCCTGTTCTCTGACTAAGCCCGTCCAGGCCGGGGGCGGAGAGCTCTCTCACACTCGCCCTGCCTCAGTTTCCTTCTCAGCCTGGGTCCCTGCCGGGAACAGAATGGAGGGTCTGAGAACATACTTTCTAAATGCCTTCGACCCAGGAACTGATTATCTACATGTTCCCATTTTCCTTCACCATGACATTCCAACATTGTCTGACTGAGTGGTGGGCCTTGGAGAGCCTCTAGTTTCCTGAAAACAGGCCTGAGCGATGGGCATCGCATCCCTGTGCCCACCCACATGCTTGCTTCCCTGCCAGATAGCCAAGTGCGATGTCTGTGTGTGGCCGGTTTTCACGTCTCTTGTTGGAGTTTTGCTCGCATCTGGGCGAAGGCCCTCTGTCGAATGCAGGCGCTGTAGTTGGACCTCAGCAATATAGGAGGCAATAATCTTTTAACAGTGTTTTGCAAACAGAAAGAGAAAATCCCAGCCAGGGAAACCTACCTACCCTCTGCCCACGCTAGTTCCATCCACACTTGAGACCTGCCCTCGGAGCAGGCAGGCAAAGGCCCATCACACCTGGCCACCAGGGGGTTTTTGAGGACAACAGGAAAAATAACAGACCCTGTGTGACAAGTGGGGCCTTTCAGAACACAACAGAGAGAGGTGAAATCCTTGTAATGCCGCTCACGCCCAGAGCGTTACCCTCAATTGGATGCCGAGAGCAGATCACAGGTTCTTATAGGAATCATCACCCGTTCCCAGAGGAGAAAGAGGCCCTGAACGTCCCAAGGGAAGAGCTAGGTTAGGATTCCTGTGCCCATTCTGTGTTACACCACAGTGTGGTCTCTTTGTCCTGCCTCCAGGAATGTTGTTCCCTCCTCAAGTATCTATCAGGAACCAGAGAGAATCAACAGATCAATGACACAGGGTCAAAAAGTGCAGTGACAGTAACTTCCAGTTTGGCATTTCACAAACTGTGCAGCGAGGTGTTGGTAGGTTACTCCATTTCAAAAGGGTCCCACAGTCAAATATATTTAGGAAACACTATTTATATTTCTTTTTTAGAGATGCATAGTACACAATACATGTCAAAGGCTTTTGGAATTCCTGCAGGAAAGAAATCAGCTTTAACTTTGTGCAACCCAAACTGATTTGACTCAACCAGTGAACCGCAGAGCTGGAAAATGTAGTCTAGAAGCCCTTCCCAGGGCTCTTCCCCTACACCAGACTGCCTCTCGTGCTCAGGTGGGGTTCAGGGGTGTCCCAAGTCACCAAGCACCTGGTGCTAGAAACATCATAGGTGCCAGAAGCAGCCTCTTGGTATCAAAGAGAGCCCAGGATACTAGAACATAGCTATATTATCCCCTTACTGCCCTTTGCAACCTATGTCTTCCTCTGTCCACAGGGAAGGAAGAGAGGGAGGTAAGAATTCACCTGAAGCAGCTTCTAGTTATGCCCAAGCGATGTAGATGGCTTGGCAATCGATGTAGATGGCTTGGCAATCAGCTGAGACCTGTCCGGGTTCCCAGGAGCATGAAAGCAGTCGTCTCCTGGGTGGTCCTCCAAAACCAAACTGGAGTAGTGAGAATAAGGCCAGAGCCCCGCTCCTTCTGTGTGCACTGGGTCACCTAGAACACCTGAGCTCAGAAGAGCCCGCCTCCAGGCTATCTTTCCACAGGCTGTAGGCTGGAGACTGGCTCAGTCTCAAAAGTGCTGGCTTTGCGCCTGGCTGTCAGAGACCCACTTGGCCTTCAGGGTCATCCTCTTTCATGTTGCCCTCTTCTCACCCTCATGATCAGGTCGGTATTAAGAGCAAGAGAGCCCCGGCTAATCCAGGCGTCCTCTCTCTCCTCGTGTTCGGGACCTCTGGCCGTGGATTCAGTAATAAGTGGCATGAGTAGCCCTGACGTAAGAAAGATCAGATAGGTCCAATTGCCAGTGACCATCGGGAGCCATATGTGCCAGCTGGAGACTGGGCGGCTGAAGCCTGCGCAGCCTTGGCTCGGGTCAGCAGCAAATAAAATGGCCACTGTGTGAGGTGAGAGGTGAACAGGTGAGGGCCTGGCACTCTTTCCAGTACCCCCAAATCCCACCACCCTATTCTATGCTCGGTTGAGTTCCGTGTCTGTGGGATGGTCGCCGCTGGCGCGTCTGGGGCTCACTCCGCCCAGGAACACGCCTCTCTCCTTTCTGCTCAACCTACGCGATGCAACAGAACAGGCTGGCCAGCAGCTGCCAGAACCCCTCCCAGGGTGGCTGAGAGTACCCAGTGGGCAGGCCTCAGGCTCAACATGTCCTTCTAGACCCCCCAGGTGGGCCGTGGGGTCAACACCCCCATAACCATGTTTTTGGGGGGGGTCAGAGGAGGATAGGAAATAAATCACAGTTTATAATTTCATAGAACTTTGCTTCCTCCTCCTTCTCCTGCTCCTGCTGCTGACTTAACCCTTTCACCACTCCTTAGCAACTTCTGAAGAGAGCCAGGTGGGCACAGGAAAGAAGACAGGCGATGAAATTCAACATGTCAAATGCAGGTACCTTCTTAACCCTATTTAACAGAAGAGAGTGTAAATATTGATTCACATAAGGTTTGGCGATCAGCCACCTGTCAAGGATCCTTATGTCCTGTTACTTAAACACACACACACGCGCACACATGCACGCACACACGCACACACACACACGCGCACACACACGCACACACACACACGCACAGACACGCACACACACACACACACACACACGCGCACACACGCACACACACACAACAGGCCTGGAAAATCACTGGGAATTGACAACTGTACATCCTAAAATCCCGTCATCGAACTTTCAGTTCATAGTTCTCTTTTTAGGGGGTCTCTGAAGACCCGCATCAAGAGGAAAACTGCTTCCCCACTTGGCTCTGAGAAGTTAGGGGTCACTAATATAAATCACACGCTGAGGGACCCAAAGTACCATCCTCTCCGCTTGAAGGTTCCTGGGTCCCTTTCTCTCCTGACAATGGCAGTTGAGGTTGCCCCAGTAGAAGGACCTGGGGACACTGCCCCTAGGAGTCTGTTATAAGATTCAAGCACAGAGAGCTATAGCATTTGAAATTTAGTTTCTTCCACTTAAAAAAAACCAAAATATTCCCTCCCCTCGTTACTCAGGAGTAGATGTCTCAAAGAAATAATGCCGTGCTGCGGTCTGAATTAAAGGATGGGAGAAAAGTTGTAGGGCAGGGCATGATACCACAGTTTCAGGAGATTAGGAACACAGGAAACATCTGTGGAAATCATCGTTGTTCAACAATTTCACCCAGTTCTCATTTGGTGATAAACTACAGCTCAAAACACACAACTGAGCGGTGATGGGCTAGATGTTTCTCAGAGTGTGGGCCATGGCCGTGTGCAGAGCAACTAGTTACAGAAGCAGATGAAGCGTCATTTCAGAGCAAAGGAGTCAGATTTGTGGACATAGGGCCCAGAACTTCATCTTTGTCAATTGTGTCAAGTGTTTCGAATGCACATTGAAGTTAGACCAGCAGCCTTGAGCAGAGCTGTGTGGGAAAACTACTGCACAAGAAACGGTACTGGTATACCCGGTGCATTACAGTCACCAGTGCGCTAGGAACCCACTCCCAGCTGAGCAAAATTAGCGGCTCCGTAAACAACGACCACATGGCCTAAATTTCCCCACTTTCCTATATTCTGTCCCTTGGCCCTAGAAACATCTCAGCATTCAGAGGGTATCTCCCAGATACTCCAACTACAGTAGCACAAACTCTTTTCAAGCTCTGTAGCGGGCCAGGCATCCTGATTCTTACAAGCACGCGCAGATATATCTAGACCCGTGACATAACACTACTTTGTAACCAACACATTCGAATGGGTTTCCCATTGGCCTGTGTGTGGATGTAGAGAACAAGAATGCACAGGTCTCATGCAGACCACAGAGCCCAAAAATGGACTGTTTTCTCACATAGGCTAGCACATGTTCCTTCCAAAAATTTAACCTTTAATAATTGTGACATTTCGAAATGGAAAAGGGCAAAAAGACGGGGAGAGGGGGTCACTCTGTATAGATCCTGAAAGGTTATGTTTGTTGTTTTTTGCTTTGTTTCGCAACTTTGACCCAAAGAAAGGCTAGCATTTTCCTTCCAGGCCGAGTCAGTGAAGCTGAAAAACAACAAAGACCCATTTGATTTGTGCGCAATGAACAGGGATTTAAAAACGCAGCCTCAGTGGACACCCCTACCAGCCGGATAAAATTTCTTCCAGATCTTCCTCCTATCGGCATGATAAAATGGTACTGTACTCTGGTGAAGTGCAAAATCAGCTTTCCAGGGATGCTGGAGTATCTATGTCCTTTCTCTTCCATCAGTCCCCTACGTTCTCTTCATGACTGCATCCCCTCCTAACGCCCAGTCCCTGCTGACAGGCCAGTTAGCGCTACCTTTCTGAAATTTCAGGGGTGATGGGTCTTCACTCACGTGACAACAAATACAGCAGCAAACCCTGAGAAACTGAACATCAACTGCCTTCTGGAAGTTCTCATCTGAATTTCCTGAGAATGGGAGAACGGAGCCGGGGAAAGCAAGCTGGTACAGGTGTCTCGAGCATGAGCCATGTGCGTGCAGCACAGGCGTGGTGCTTGGCACGTGGGAGGTGTTCATGACGTGTTTTAGGTAGCTCCCCACCCTGCCCCAGAAAACTATGGCATTAATAAACTGCAAACAAAGTATTAAGATTAGAGTAAAAGGCTGTTCTTCTAAGAGTATCAGAGTGAAGGAAGTCACTTGCCCAGGAACAGGAACAAACCACAGAGATTAGTAAAATGGGATAATCAAGAAAAGAAGTTGGGCCAGGCGCAGTGGCTCATGCCTGTAATCCTAGCACTCTGGGAGGCCGAGGCGGGCGGTATTGCTTGAGCTCAGGAGTTCGAGACCAGCCTAAGCAAGAGCGAGACCCCCGTCTCTACTAAAAATAGAAAGAAATTAATCGGACAACTAAAAAACTATATAGAGAAAAAATTAGCTGGGCATGGTGGCTCGTGCCTGTAGTCCCAGCTACTTGGGAGGCTGAGACAGAAGAATTGCCTGAGCCCAGGAGTTTGAGGTTGCTGTGAGCTAGGCTGACGCCACGGCACTCTAGGCCAGGCAAAACAGTGAGACTCTGTCTCAAAAAAAAAAAAAAAGAAAAGAAGTTGAAGGAAATCAATGGCAGGGTTTTAACCTCAAAAAGACCTCTTCTAAACGGAATCTGAAGAGGAATGGAGCAGGCAAAGCGGGAACATGAGACCGCCCCCCTGGGGAGCGTGCCCCTGGGGTCCGCAGGAAGGTGAGGTGACTGCAGGGCTGCCAGGCCTGGGCCACAGAGGAGTCGCCAGCACTGGTCAGAGGAGGCTGTAGTGAGACCAGGACGATACCAAAGCTCGCACAGCAGAGGCCCAGGACCAAGCAAGTGCACCCCGACTGCAGGCCACGTGACAGAACCCAGCAGTTTCCAGACAGCGTGGCCTCCGTTCAAGCCACCCGCAGGCACACCCGGTGTCCTTTCAGGACCCACCCTTCTAGCGCTGGAGGCAGACTAATCTCTTGTGCAGTTTATTCAACTTCGTGAAACAGCTTGGCGGCTCATTTTGTTTTGTGTTTAGAATTGGTGAAAGGATGCAGGTTAGAGTCATGGGTTGAGCTAGCGAAGTCAACCTTGCAGATATGAGTGGTAACTTAGTTATCCTGGAGGAATAGCTCATTGCCAAAGAATACCTTCACACGTATCTCCTGTTTTTCTTTATCCTAGAGGGCAAGCTGGCTGGTTACTAATAATACTGACAAGTGTCAAAAGCTGTCCTAGATGCCCAAGTGGTCATTGATTAGACTACGGCTTTCATCCAATACTTAGACTTAAATAGCAGGCGGCACTTTGGGTTTGGTTGGAGACAAACTGGAAGATTGGGCAACAAGCAAATCAAATCGGTCCCTTTATCAAACACAATGCATAAAGGACACAGAGGCTCCTGTTGTTCCCAAAGACAAAACATGCAGCTGAAAGAGATAAGAGGTGGACACTTAGACCACGCATTCAGATCTCAACTGGCAGGCCAAGAGGAAAAGATGAAAATGGCTGGGAAATATTCTTTTGGAATTAGTGAGGCTTTCCTTTAACAGAAACCTATGTAAAACTAAACATTCCTTCTGCAACGTGTGTATATATGTGTGTTTTAACCTTTAAAATCCTAAATACCTTTCCTTGCTTTTATACTGATTAGTCCTGATTTTAATTTTAGTTTCCAAGCTCATATTCTGTCTGCTCTCCATAGTCTTACACTGAGTTTAGAGCAGAAACAAGGTAACATTTCCTCTGCACTCAATTACCATTTTTCCTGTTTTGCTAAGTAGTAACAGAAATGTTAAGTGCTATAACCTATTGGGGAATCCCAGGAGAGAAATTTAAGTTAGTCAGTTCAAATTAAATCTTTATTTTATGTGGCTTACCCAGTACTCCCAATAATCTTATCTATTCCACATCTTCTACAGTCAATGGAGACCATGCAAAGGAGCAGGGCCCATGCTGTGGCACAACAGAGCACTGGGACCCACCCCACTTCTTTTGGGACTCTGTAAATAGGCAGCTACTGCCCAGGGAAGGAGAAAGGCAAGCCTTGGCACTGGGCCCCAAGCATAAGGAGCAAAGAAAGAAATGCCCAGATCCATCAGAATAAGAAAGAATTACAGAAATACGAAGCTAAGCAGTGGTCTCAGAAATTGGAAAGAGCCAAGCAGGCGTCAGAGAGGTCAGAATTCAACACTGCTTTTACACAGGGAATCACAAAATCTTAAATTGGAAAGGGAGGATACCTCCCATGATTGGATTACCAGCCATGCCAAACCCGCATCTTTCATTTATAAACAGAAGTGGGTAGGGAGGAGGAAGCGCCTGTTAATAAAAATAACCAAAGGGGAAAATAGGGGGCCACAGACAGTCCTAAGGCTACAAGCCAGGGGTGTAGAAGCACATCTTCCTACAATGCTTGCTACAGCACTCTAAACTGTCTTGCTGCCGTTGCAATACATCCAGGCGATGTCAAAAAATCATGCAGTGAGTCAGCTACCACGATTTTGCTCTCATCGTACACCAGCAATACATAGAGCTCAGTAGTCTCAGCCTAATGACAAAAATGTAGGATTTTACAAGATTCTAACTATGAATTCAGCTATTCAAGAGGAAAAGCTTTGAGGACT
>NW_012146967.1:2849543-2855444 GCF_000956105.1 Propithecus coquereli | reverse complement strand
AGGAGACCGTCTTTGAAGAACAAGTACCTAACCAGCAGTAAAATTTTATTGTTAAAAGATGTTATCTATTTAGATTACAAATTAGGCACTAAGTGTTCAAAACACAAGAAAAATAAAACTGTAACCACCTCATTCCAGAAGGAGTCAGAAACAAACGGCCTTCAAATAGTGCTGCTTCTCGGCCCAGGAAGTTCCATCGAGAACCCGAGAAAGAGCTGCAGGGAGGGGGAGGAGGTGGCCTGGGCTGCTGGGTGTCCAAAACACTACCCCAAGTCCGGTCCATCCAAACTAGCTCAGCTTTCATTCATTTCATAAATTGGGCTTTCATCTGAAGAAAGAGTGCCACTAAGAAAACCAGAAACCCCCCCGCAATAATAAAGAATCTGCCTACGCTCAATAGGGTCTTTGATAATTTTGAAATGTCCAAGTAACACTGTGAATCTGTTCTGGATATTACATAACTTTCTGTAATAAAAGGCAAGACTGCCATGTAATTTATACTTTTTTTAATCTGGTGCAGAACATTATCAGAAAACGACCTTCATTCTAGAGGGGAATCCAGAGTAGGGAAATCAGTAGCCAACTGTTCCCAAGGCCAACCCTGTCACAGAGTAACCTCTGGGCCACACCACCCCTGGAGCTGTAAATGTATCTACTGAAAGACTTCTAGAAGTGCTTGTCTCCCACTACAATCAGAAAGTAACACTAGAGATCAGCACCCCAAGGAGATGACATCTGTAGTTTTAAAAAACAACAACAAAAAAAACAAATGGAGCTCCAGAAAAGAGATTACAGACCAATCACATGAATGGCAGGCGGCTGTCAGTTGGCCGACCCCTACCGGGTCTGAAGGGAAATCTGTCACTGGGGCCACCTCGCCCTGGCAACATGGGGTTAGGTCCTGGAAATGGGCCGATTGGATCAAAGCGTGGTCTGAGTGGAGGGAATTGGCTGGGTGTCTCCCCAGGCCCAGGGATGAGTGAATTGATTGGGTCCCCAACATAGGGAAGTGTTGGTCGTTCATCATATTCACCCCCAATAATTCCTGGAGGAAGGAGGGAATTGGGAGGAAAGGGCCTAGAGTGCAAGGGGTTGGGATAGAATGGAATGGAGTGGGGTGACGAAGGCAGGAACATCACTTGTCGCCTCTGCGCGTCTTTTCTTTGTTTGTGTCTTTTCCTGTACAGCTGTAGGAAAAAAAAGAACAAGATATGGTAAGTGGATGTTTCCCCACAGTTCTAACTTGCTTTCGCTGTATAAACCTATAGTCGTATCTCAAAGATATTGTGGGTTTGGTCCCAGACCACTGCAATAAAGCAAGTCACAGGAATTTCTTGGTTTCCCAGTGCATATGAAAGCTATGTTTACACTATACAAGAGTCTATTAAGTGTGCAATAGCGTTATGTCTAAAAAAAACAATGTACATACCTTACTTATAAAATACTTTATTGCTAAAAAATGCTAACAATCATCTGACCCTTCAGCAAGTTGTAATCTTCTGATAGTGGAGGGTCTTCCCTCAATGCTGATGGCTGCTGACTGATCAGGGTGGTGGTTATTAAAGGTTGGGGTGGCTGTGGCAATTTCTTAAAATAAAGACAACAGTGAAGTCTGGCTCATCAACTGACTCATCCTTTCACAAAAGATTTCTCTGTAGCATGTGATGCTGTTTGATAGCATTTTACTCACAGTAGAACTTCTTTAAAAATGGGAGTCAATCTTCTCAAGCCCTACCAATGCTTTATCAACTAAATTTACATAATATTCTAAATCCTTTGTTGTTAATTCAACAATGTTCAAACATCTTCACCAGGAATAGATTCTATCTCAAGAAACCACTTTCGTTGCTCCTCTATAAGAAGTTCTCTTCCATTCAAGTTTTATCATGAGACTACAGGAATTCAGTCACATCTTCAGACTTCACTTCTAATTCTAGCTCTCCTGCTATTTCCACCACATCTGCACTTAATTTCCTTCACTGATGTCTTGAACCCCCTCAGAGTCGTCCATGAGAGCTGGAATCCACTTCTTCCAAACTCTTGTTAATGTTGATGTTTTTACCTCCCCCCATATAGAAACAATTCTTAATGGCATCTAGAAGGGTGAATTCTTTCCAGATCCATCAGAGGACTCACTGTCTATGGCACCTATTTCCTTACAAAATGTATTTCTTAAATAATAAGAATTCAAAGTCAAAATTACTCCTCGATCTATGAACTGCAGAAGGGATGCTGTGTTATCAGGCATGAAAATAATATTAATCTCCTGTACATCTCCATCAGAGCTCTTGGGTAACCGGGTGCATTGTCAATGAGCAGCAATATTTTGAAAGGAATCTTTTTTTCTGAGCAGTAGGTCTAACAGTGGGCTTAAAATATTCAGTAAACCACGCTGTGAACAATGTGCTGTCATCCAGGCTTTCTTGTTCCATTTCTGAGCACAGGCAGAGTAGATTTAGCATAATTCTTAAGGACCCTAGGATTTCTGAATGGCAAATGAGCACTGGCTTCAACTTAAAGTCACCAGCTGCATTTGCCCCTAACAAGAGAGTCAGCTTGTCCTTTGAAGCCAGGTATTACCTTCTCCTCTCTAGCTATGAACCTCTCTTCCAAGAGTAGGCTGCTTCATCTACACTGACAATCTGTTGTTTAATGTAGCCACCTTCATCAATTATCTCAGCTAGATCTGCATTCATAACTCGCCGCAGCTTTGCCATAAACACTTACTGCTTCACCTTGCACTTTTATGTTATGAAGACAACTTCTTTCCTTAAACTTCATGAACCAACCTCTGCTAGCTTCAAACTTTTCTTCTGCAGGTTTCCTCACTTCTCTCAGCCTTCCCAGAATTGAAGAGAGCTAGGGACTTGCTCTGGATTAGGCTTTGGCTTAAGAGAATGTTGTGGCTGGTTTGATCTTCTATCTAAACTACTCTAACTTTCTCCGTATCAGCCATAAGACAGTTTTGCTTTCTTATCATTCATGTGTGCACTGGAGTAGCACTTTTAATTTCCTTCAAGAACTTTTCCTTTGCATTCACAACTTGGCTAACTTTTTGGCACAATAGGCCTAACTTTCGGCCTATCTTGGCTTTTGAAATGTCTTCCTCACTACGCTTAATCATTTCTAGCTTTTGATTTAAAGTGAGAGACATGCAACTCCTTCACTTGAACACTTAGAGGCCATTGCAGGACCAATTAATTGGCTCGGTGTCAATATTGATGTGTCTCAGTAAACAGGGAGGCCCGATCAGAGGGAGAGAGATCGGGGAGAGGCCAGTGGGTGGAGCAGTCAGAACACACCCAACATTCATTGATTAAGTTTGCCAACTTATATGGGCACAGTTTGTTGTACCCCAAAACAATTATAACAGTAACATCAAAGATCACTGACCACCAATCACCATAACAGACATAATAATAATGAAAAAGTGTGAAGTATCACAAGACTTAACAAAATGTAACCAGAGACAAAGTGAGCACATGCTGCTGGAAAAATGGTGCCAACAGACTTGTTGCATCAGGCTTGCCACAAACCTTCAATTTTTTAAAAAAAATACGATATCTATGAAGCAAGCACAATAAAACAAGGTATGCCTGTATGTATACTCTACTTTTCTCCCACTAGGCAAAGAAGGAAGGCACAGGAGAGGACTTCTGCCAGTTTCTGGCTGCATAAACGGGCAGCAGCTCCAAATGCAGCATCAAGTGAACTAACTCCATTCTTTAACCACATTGCCACTGAGCAACCGTGCTAACCTGAAGTAACAATAAATCCAAAGGAGAGATAATTGTGTGACATGAACTTTCAAAACTGGAATCTAGAGCTCCCAAGCTGATATGCAATTTTAAGTCAGCCTGTTTTGAAAGTAGAAAATTTAAAAATTTGATCAAGATGTCATGCCACAAAATATAAAGTTAAGGTACTGGTGAGGGGGACGGCACTTAAATTCATTTTTTCACCCAAATTATGACTCTAATGGATCTCAATTTAAAATAAAAAATAAATGCCTATTTTAGAGGATAGGATACATTCCTAAGAATATTACTACTTTTTACATATTTGAGGACTTTCACTGAATTTTATTCTTCTCTAGTCCTTCATCCCAAGGAGTTTTTCTCAGTCCTGTAAATATCTTTTGTATTAATAACAGTCATCTGCAAATACAACATAATTTATTCTTTTCATAATGTACTATTCTAACTAGCTGAATAAGTGAAGACTACTACAGCACAAAGACAATGCATTTTAAAATTTTCTGCAACAAAAGAATAAGAATGTTTATATTACGATAAAAAACAATCATTGTGTTTTTTCCTGTATAATTACGAGAAAATAAGGACTAAGTCTAGTGAGACCATTTTCATTTGTTGAAATTTAGCAATAAATTAAAATAGATTTCATTATATCATAATAAAAGTCAAAAAACCTTTAATGTATTAAATCACTAGTTACTTCTCTGCTATGAACATTAGTTTTGATATTTATAAATACCTACTTCTTTCCAATCTGTATCTCGAACTCTGACAGTATTATCTACAAAAGAAAAACAAAAATGAGGATTTAAAAACACTTCATTCATCAGCCATTAAACAGTAGGTTATGTTTTTGTCCTAAGGAATCGAAACTTACCCATTAAGCATAAAAAAACCATGAATCATCTGTATAACACACACTATATCATCTGTACTTTCTTCAATCTAACTCAAACCCTTTCTTGATGGTGAAGGGTGATCACCACTGTTGTGTGCTGCGTGGTAATTCAATGCAGTGATCCCTCAGGGACCATGGAGGGATCTGTGGCTGTCTCTCCCTACAATAACTGGTCCCACACTACATCTTCTCCCCCTAATCTCATCGAGGTGTTGTCAGCTGCTGCTAACCCCTTGTTTCATGTTACACCAAACTGGGGAACAACCTTTGAGGTTTTACATTATAGCCCACATTCATTATTGGAGGTCAGGCTGACTCAGGCTTTCTTCCATGTTGGGGTTAGATTATTTTCTCCCAACCATGTTTTGAATGATTCGACCATCAAAAGTATGACCATGGGACGAAGTATTTTCCTAGTGTACTTATTTACTTGAATTTGTGAAATGAGGAAAGAGGAACCCGTTCAACTTTAAGTCTAAGGAAGAGTTTGAATAAAGACGGCAACGTCTTCTCTACAAGTTATCACATCAACATGGAAGAAAGATTTATAAAAGCTCTAGTCCCATAACATTACATCTATAGAAAAATACATTATAAAATCTGAACAGCTTACAAATGAGCTTGTGAACCACAATCTGGAAATTAGATAGAGACTGATTGAACTTTTAAACCTGAACTTGAATACACAAGTGAAAGGGTATCTGTTCCTTTTATGAATATTTATATCATAGCCTGTTTTCTCTTTGTCAGTTCTTCCATATATGTAGTCACCCTTGTCTTTTTGTTTTGACTGTAATTTTCTTAAAAAATGTTTTTTGAGATGACAGTTACTTGCTACCAATTGTGGCAAAATTACACTTTAAACTTTGGATTCAGGGATGTAAATAAAGTAGAAGGAGGGCCTTAGGAATCAAAGAAGAGAAAAAGGAACAAACCAGGTCATCTTTACACTTCTCATATTTTGAAGTTTTAAAAGAAAAAACAGGGCCGGGCACGGTGGCTCACGTCTGTAATCCTAGCTCTCTGGGAGGCCGAGGCGTGCGGATTGTTTGAGCTCAGGAGTTCGAAACCAGCCTGAGCAAGAGCGAGACCTCGCCTCTACTAAAAATAGAAAGAAATTAATTGGACAACTAAAAACATATAGAAAAAACTAGCCAGGCATGGTGGCACATGCCTGTAGTCCCAGCTACTCGGGAGGCTGAGGCAGGAGTATCGCTTGAGCCCGGGAGTTTGAGGTTGCTGTGAGCT
>NW_012146967.1:2828068-2848414 GCF_000956105.1 Propithecus coquereli | reverse complement strand
AAACACCTCCAGAGGAGTGGGTCGTTTGAAGCAATAAAGAGGTCACGACAAACTGCAGACAAAGACAGGACAGAACGAACATCCAAAAGTCGGAAGATCCGTAGTTTCAGCTCCAATGGGAGGACTACCAACCCAAATACATCTGGCAGGTTCAGTGCTAAAAGGAGAAAAAAGTTAACAGGTATTACTGAGTAAGAAACATCCAGTTTTTCCCCACATAGTCAACAAAATTGCCACTTGTTCCTTTCTAAAGAGGTGACAAATTAGATGGTAATCTTCATTATCCAAGTATACATTATCTATGACAAATTTTTAACCCCAAGTTGATTACATTACTACTCACACAACTCTAGGCCCCTTATTCCCTTTATGTTTTAGTAGAAAGAAAAATGCTTTTTAATACAAATCAAATAAATAACTATGACAATTGGTAAATACAAGCTAATAGTCTCTTCTGTCTCAAGCAATATTGAATGCAACAAAATTTCTCTATTTAACAACAGAAAATGAATAATTCATTGGCTTTTATAAACCCTGCCAATTATTAACCATGGTGCCTTTGGACAAGTTATTTAAATTTTGTCTAATTCAATTTCCTCATCTGTAAAATGGGTTAATAATATTACGTACCACCTACTTCAATGAGTTGTTGTGAGAATTAAATGTGTTAATGCATATAAAATGCTTAGAACAATGTCTGGCACATCATGCATAAGCACTCAAGTGTTAACAATTACTATTATTTGATAACTAGCAGGCTGAACAAAGGGAAGATAGATAAATTCAGAAGCAAAGCCAGGAAAGAGAAAGAAAAATATGTTCCAAAGTCAAATTAAAATTATTTTGTGATTATTAGCTCCTTCAAAATACTTGTGATACTATTTTCCACTACCAAAGATAATCAAAATCCAATAAAGATACATCTAAGGGTTTTTTAATTCACATTATTCCCTTCTCTTACCACCAATTAAGAGAAAAACTATGTTAATAATAGCCATGCCACCATACAACTTGAGACCAAAAACATTATTTATTTCTCTACATACAGATAGCAAATAAAAGTCACATATGTATTTGTGTAAGTGTGAAACTACTCACCAGCCAAAAGACTGTGGTAGATTATATTATGGTTCTCAATCACTTCCTATGCTATACTTCCCCAACTCACTACCACCAGGCTTGGCCATATTTGACTTGTTTGTCCACTGAAGTGTGAGTGGAAGTGAAATATATCACTTGTGAGCAAAAGCTTTAAGAACCGACACATGGTTGGGTCACTAGCCCTCTTTTCCCACTGCCACAAAAAGAGCATGTCCTGGAAAAAGACCACTCCTTCAGCCAGAGCAAACCCACACACAACATGTACATGAGTGAAAAATAAATGTTTAAGTCACTGAGATTTTAAAATATTTTTTACTGCAACGCATATACAAGAGAAAGCTAATACAGGATCTTGAGTGAATTATAAACCTGAATGAATTACAATTTCATCATGTATAAAATGAGTATAACAAAATTTACTTCAAAGTTATTAGCATTAAATAAGACACATATGAAACATCCAACAAGGCTTCCAATAAATGTTGGTTTAAAAACAAACTTAGATCTGATTTATAGACTATGCATTATTTATGTATATATTTATTGAACATCTATTATGGACCAAACCCTGTTCTAGAGGGTGAGAATACAAAAATGAATAAGACATATTCCCTGCCTTCAAGATATTCACAACCTTAGGTGGAAAGAAATCATATCACAACAATTGTGATACACTGGAAAAAGACTATAACAAAAATACATACAAAATTGTATGGAAATACAAAGAAATGAATAGCATTTAAGGAATTAACATTTAAGCTTAGTCTTAAAAGAGTAGAATTTCACCAGGACGAGAAAAGAGGGAGGTCAGATAGCAGAGTCACTCCGAATACTAGGTACACCTACTCTTCTTTACAGCTATCCTAATGATGACAATTTATCACCTCTCACCTTGTCGGGTAAAAGCCAGAAGAGGATACACCAGCTGGTCTTTAAAGAGGCGGGAGAGCTTCGGAAGATCTTTGTAAATCTTGGCTACATTTTCCCCTAGAATATTTTTTAAAAATGAAAAATCAAAACACAAAATCAAGTGGAAAAACTGTCCTCTACTTTTGCCAAACTAAATCAAAGTGGTAAATAAATATTCACAAACTATTCACAAAGATAAACATGAACCATAGACTCTAATAGAAGAGAAGGTACAGTGCATGATTCTTATAAAACTGAATCTTACATGTAAAGTTAAAAATGCCACGATATCAAATTAGTAGAGCTGTGCCCAACCAATACAGCTCATAGGTTACAACTGTAGGAAAAAATGTTGTGTGAGATTCATTCATACAACAAAAATTTACTGAATATCTACCAATCAATCTGTTCTGGGAACTGGGGATACTGTGGAAACTGTTCTTGTGGAGCTTAGATCCTAGTAAAATAATAGCATTTATCACATGAAGATTGCGTATCAGCAACTGTGTCAAGCATTTTTCAAGCTTTCACATCTGATATTCTCCTCCAAGTAAGAGACAGGTAGTATAATCCCCTTTTGAAAAAGAGGACAACCTATACAGAGACTGTCCAAGGCCTCATTGCCAGGGGCAGAGCAGGGTACAAACCTAAGTTTGTCTGGCTCCAAAGCACTCATTTTTAGCCGCTAGACTGCTGCTCAAAGTGTGGTCCCTAGATCACCAGAACTGATGTCACCTAGGAACTGTTAAGAACTACTGAATCTCAGGCCCCACTAGACCTGCTGAATCAGAACTTGCATTTTAATAAGATCCCCAGGTGATTCACACGTACATAAAGATATGGAAGCACTGTCAAATTGCACCTGAGGTCCCCATTTCAGTTTTGCTATTTACCAACTGTATAACCTTGGACAAATTACCTACCCCCTGATCCTCACCTGTTTGCTAACCTATTTAAAGAGACACCACCACTACATCAGACAAGAGCCGTTAAAATTTAAAGCTCCATGCACAGTGCCCAGTATATCAGCAGATAGTTTATGCTTGCTCCCTCCTTATTCCATATTTATATATTTCACTATCTATAACAAAACACTGATTAGGACTTGAGTGATAAGAACAAGGAAAGAGATAGGCAGCTAAACTCTAAATCTCTGTTGTTTGACTTGCAATCTTTAGCTGAAATCTGATGTCAAGATTTCATTTTTAAAAATTAGTTTGGCTCAAGGGCTATTTTTAAGTGTGAAAACTGATTTTCTTTAAATAATTGTTTTTCTTCAGCAACCTATTATATAAGTATTTAATTAGGAATTTATGAATAAAAGGATAAATAACAGTATCTAGTAGTAGTTTCTAGGTACTACACTATAAGCCACAGTGAAAATTCATTAAAATGACTTGCTAAATGAGTAGCATATTCCTATCCAATATAGAAGTACTTTATTAAAAATAATAACAGTCCATAAACCTGTAATATAACAGTATTTAACTTTCTTCCTCCCTTTCATTTACTTTTCCTTATTTAAAAGAAACCAGATAAAGAATAGGAATCTCAGCTACATTCCTATAAAAGTCATTTTCAAAAGGCTAGGAGTCACAGCCAAATCTATTCCAATCCTAAATTCTACCATCTATTAGCTCTGTGACCCTGAAGTAATGTAACGTCCTCTAGACCTGTTTCCTGATCTATAAAATAAGCATAAAAAACCTCTACTGCTGTATAGTATTTCTACTCCCCATAGCAAAGTCCTCCCTAGTATGGTGATGAATATAGAGTGTTGTAGCCAAGGAATTTCAAAGTTTTTCTGACCCTAATGGTAGGAGACCATGTTTACAGATTCATCAGTCTAGTTTGAGCATTCTCAATAGGGGCAAGATCGCCCCCAAGGGGGCAAAAACTGGTTCTTGGAGGGCAAAAAAAAATCCCAGCTATTACATTGGTTTGTGACCCTCCAGAGGGTCACAGTATACAAATAAATATATAGTACATTTGTGGTATTAAAATTTCAGGGGAGAGAGCGATTAGGGGGAAAAAAATCTGCAAAGGCTCCTTAAAGGAATGATAATAGAAAAAGATTGAGAAACACTGGTCTAGTCTGACATTAAATGTTCAGTTGAGCTAATGTCCAAATTCTGATTCTATGTCCAACCAGAGACCATTTTAAATATGTATTCTGCTGTCTCCTTTTCCTATCAGTTTTAGTTAGTGTAAGTCAATCTCTCAGGGCTGATCTCACTTAGGAACTAACAAGAATCAGCCTCCATTCCTTCAAAGCAACAATCTAGATCTAGCAAGCTTTTCCTAAAAGACACTGCTATAAATGCCACCTCCCCACTGTACCACAACACTTCCATCTGGCTCCTAAAACCCTCCCAAGTTTACTATGAGGATTAAATGGAATAACATATGGAAGGGCACAAGTCCAGCACAAAACAGGCACTTAAGAGATCTGAGTTCCCCTCTCCACTCCATCTCTTCTCCTTCGACCACCTAACTGCCTCTCACAATTTGGGTTTAACTGAAAAACAATAAAAAGGAAAACTGTCTTCTTTGCATCTTTAATAATTTTGTAGAATTTAAGCAAAACCATGCCTAGAATGAAATCTTTTGGTAAAGTTCCAATCTGCATCAAATAGCAATCAAATTTAAACAAACATTTTGAGTGCAGTTTTTCCTCCAATAATCTTCAAAAATGAAGTTGCATTGAATTACTTCCACAAAACATAGATTCTCTCCATGTTGGTTACATATAATGCCAGAAAAATCTCCAAAGATTAGTACAGAAACTATGAAGGATCATCAGAGTGTGATAAATTACTAATACTAGTGTTATTTAATATTTAATAGAAGTGTAAATACAATTCAGCACTCTAAGACCCTAAGAAAAACAAGAAACAAACTCCTCAAATTATAAAGAGACAACATTGTCTTGAATTTGCTTTAATCTTATTTAGAAAATTTCAGTCTTTTGAACATTATCTTTCAATTAAAAAAAAAAAAATAACTTCGGATCGCTCTCAAAGCTTCATACCAAAAGTTAAATCATGGTTACATTACCTTGTTCCTCTTTGCAAACAAAAGATTCTGGAAGCAGCTGCAATCTTTTCACACTTGTAATCTCATTGTTTATCTTTAGTGTAGCTATAAATAAACAAAATAAAGATGATAAAAACGTATCACTTTATCAATTGCCTTCCTTTTTTAGTATGGGCTTGCATTTCCTTGCCCCTAGTGTACTAAGGACACGCTAAACAAAACTGCTCTGTGCCTATTTCTTTCCCTCTCAGCAAGGTCAAAAGTGTAAACCTGCCGTCACATCAAGGAAAATCATTGTACAACACCACCTTTAAAAACTACAGTAAGCATCTTTATATAGAATCCACTAAGTATTACCAACAGCAGCTTATTAGTAATTGAAAGATATGCAAGAAGGTTAATAGGAGGCAACTAAACACAATACAATCATTATTTCTAATGAAGTCACTAAAGACTCCATTTATTTTTTATTTAACCCTTGGCAATGACTCTTCCCTTGTTCGTAAAAAGAATCCTGCTAGTTTTCACAGCATCATCTCTCTCTAGACCCAAAGGACCAATACTCTTGACATCACCAGAGGGTTCAATTTTAATCGTGTATACAATGGCACACTTCATCTCATTCCATGAAAAGAGCCAGTGATGTGCTTATGCACATGTGCACCACGCAGGATGCCTTGGGTGAGGGAAAGATTTAAGGACACACTGGTCCCTTTCAAAAACTCAAGCCTGGAATGGCTGGCTGCCATGCAAGTCTGCAAGTAGATGATCTGCCAAGAATAGTAAAGGAACAAAACCTCAGAATCTAAGAAATCATCGAAACATTTAGCAGTTACTCTTTTTATGTTAAGTATCCTGAAACTAGTGATAGAGGTTATTATATATATTCCATTAAGTGCTTTTGTAAGAAATTGAGGCAAAAATTACAACTTCCCATTTACTATCTGGTAACTTCAAACTTGCAAGTTCTGATGCGATGTAGCAGAATGATTAGATGAAGGCAGAAACGGTAGCACTCCATATTAAGAATGCCAAACTAAAAGCTACATTTGCTAATTGTGATGAATTGTTGCAGAGACATTGCTAGGTCCTAGTGCCATCAAACAGTGACACCCTGACAAATGTGGAATACCATCAAAGTTGTTAAAGCCAAATTTTGAGACTTTTAAATAACATTTCAAAGAATCTGGTGATTAAAAAGAAACAGCAAAAATTTCATAAGAAGCAACCTATAACTATTTTCCATTTCAAAGATCAAGATAGCGTAAGCCAGTAGTTTTCAAAATAAATTTTAGTAGAAAAAACATTCTTTCAAACAAAATCTTACACAGGACCTCAATAAATGAAACAGATAAACACGTTGCTCAAGGTTTAAGTGGTGATAGGAGTTCTCTACCTTATTTGCATCTCAGCAGAAACAAGTAGCTTCAGAACATGTTGAAAACCTCTGACCTAAAGCATATCAAAACGACTGCCTTTGCTAAACAAAAGATGAGCTATACTGAATAAACAAAACAAAAATGCAGGTGGGGTGCGGTAGTTCACGTCTATAATCCTAGGACTTTGGGATCCAAGGTGGTAGATCGCTTGAGGCCAGGAGTTCAAGACCAGCCTGGGCAATACAGTGAGATCCTATCTCTAAAAAAAATTTTTTTTAATTAGCTGGACATGCTGGCACACTCCTGTAGCTCCAGCTACTTGGGAGGCTGAGGTGAGAGGTTCGCTTGATCCCAGGAGTTCGAGACTGCAGTGAGCTATGATCGCACCACTGCACTCCAGCCTGGGCAACAGGGCAAGACCCTGTCTCTAAAAAGGAAGAAAAAAAGCAGTCATTCCAATCTTATCTAGCTAAAAAAAGAAAAAAAAATCAACCTCAAAAAACAAATAAAACAGAATAAAAATGAAAGCTCTTAATTACTCAAATGGATCTCCAGTATGTGTGATTATGAGACTCTTCCACAGACCACTAGCAGTTGGTATGAACCAAAGCAGCATCTGAGATCTGAGCTTAAAATAAAATACAAAAATGGAATGTATTGCTATCCCAGTGAAATTTCGTAATGTGAAGAAGGAGAAACAGAAAAAGAAAGTCTTTATTCAGGGTGACTTTTTTGAGGGGGAGAGGGGCAAATAAAACACACACGCTAAGGCCTCAGAACCCTTAGTAGTGTTTCTGTGCATTGCTGGTCACAGAGATGCCAAACTGGATAAATGCTGACCCCAGCTCTATCTCCCCATCTCTCAGTTCAAGGCCTTCATTTAAAAAATAAAAACAAAGCCGTTCACAGACATAAAGGAAAAAAAAGTATTCTTCAAAGAGTTCATGTGAAATAGACTCATATCACAATTCCCCCTGGAATAAAATATTACGAACATTAAGATATCAAAAGAGAATGGCTTCCCTAAGACTGGCCTAAACATCAACCTCATATTCTATGTTATCAGTGGTCTAGAAATTAAATAAATAAAATTAAGAAAGACTCAAAACTAATCACTGAAGTAGCTATAGAACATCTGGAGAGAAACAATGTAAGTATTCATAAACCAGCAACCGCTGACTATGCTATCCAATTACCATTTACAACAATTAGGTTTCCCAAAGGCACACAGGTGAGAGCAGCAGAGCCACCCTCGCAAAGAGGATGCGTGTACTGCAGCTTATACACCCCACTTGACTTCCACTTCTCCGGCATGGACACTGCTTTGGCTTCGGTACCCTGGTGAATGCAATGAAATGGAAACAAATAATGAAGGTGTTATTCTCAAAAATATTAACAATCAAAAGACCCCTAACTTGTTTAGAAATAAGCATTCCATATAGTCCCCTTAGTAAAATGCATCAAATCATTCATATTGCTATTAATGGAGAATAATATATTGCAACATTTTTCTATCAAAATTTGTGTTCAAATAGGTAAGATTATATCATAGAAATAGGGATTAATTTCTCTCTTCAAAGACTCGCTCCGCCAAGCAAAGTCATATGATTATTTAAGACCCCAGCTCAAATATCACTTCCTTTGTAACCTTTAAAAAAAAATCCTGTTTGTCATTCCCTCTTTCATCCCCTAACATTCTGTCCATATTTCTATTGTTACATACTTCTATCATGTTATTTATCTATTTATGTTTATTCATGTTATTTATACATCATAATTATCTTTTGTCTCTCTCCCCCACTTTTGGACTCCTTGAGGATAAGGAATATTTCAGTATTTTTATACCTTAATCCCTGGCTCAGCACATGGCATGCTGCAGGTGTGTGATAATCACCGGATTACTCTACTACATCTTTGTAACTCATAACATGACCCACAGACCAGTTGCACTGGCATTTTGCAGAAGTTCAGGCTCCGTTATAGATGTACTAAATCAGAGTCTGCATTTTAATGAGATCCCCAGGTATTCCTAAGCACATTAAAGTTTGAGAAGCTCTACTCTAAATGTTCTCCTCTGTGTATCGCTGTCACCCCATATGTATCTCCTAGAACTTAGGCAATATAGTACAGTGGTTTATATACTTGTCTATCTCTGCCACTCCTAGACTATGGGCAACTCGAGAGCAGGAACCATCCACATGTATAAGCAACCTGAAAGCAAGGACAAAGCCTGCACCTGACACTGGTGAATGCTTATTAAACAAATAATGAAAGAATGAATGAAATAAGTAACTATAGCATAATAGCAATGTCCCTCTTCCTAACCGAATCTTACTAAGTTACATGTCATAGCACGATTAACAGAATAATCTAGTGAGCTAGCTAACCATGCTCAACCCACACTTGTTAACCATTTTATCTACATATTATCATATATAATCTTTAGTCTTTTTTTTTTTAACTCATAGTTGCCATTATTTCTGTAATACTAATTAAAAACTGCCAAAGGAAATGAAGGATGAAAAAAGGAAGAGAGGGAAGGGAACATTTACTGAGTGCCTTCTGTAGCCCATCGTTGTGTTTCGTACTTTATGTTCAATACCCAACCACATTTAATAAAAAAACCTAAAACACCACCACACCCTAGTAGTATTTACTGATACTGATACACCTTTCCCATAGGCAAATACGCCAACAAGATGTTTGGGTTTTGCATGCAGCACTTACCTGAGGTATGTAACCTGACTCCAGCATGAGAAGATGTACCAACACTATCAAGGCATCACTGGTGTTAGAACAGTCAGCTGACTGATACAAGGTCTCCAAGGAATGTGGCACTTGCCCTTGCTCGGATTCACTGCAGAGCATGGGTTCTGAGGGAGAGAAACCTGGGCCCTCCTCCACATCCACATCTTGAATTGACTCAGCTCCAAAATTCTGACTAGGCCCTGACTGAAAAGGATAACAAAAACAATGAACTAATTAAAAAGACTTATTTTACATAGTATACTTTGTATCCTAAAGTGAACTGAGATTAGTGTTCAAAGCCAAAACACAGCATTGGGTTCAGAGATGGGAGATGTTTCTGAGTGAGCCCTCACAAATAAATGAGCCTGCAACCTACTCCTCCACCCTGAATTCCTTATCTCCAAGCCAAAAACATGGAAATCATCCTAGACTCCTCCTTCTACCTTATTAAACCTCACCCCAAATCTGATGAGTCTTCAAAATTCCACTGAAACAAACTCCTAAATACCTCCAACCTTTACCCCTTCCTACTCCATTGGTACTTCAGCCTCTCATCGCTCATCTCCTGACCTCTAGCAATGGCGGCCCTGCAAGCCTCCCTGCCTCCACTTCCTTGTATTCCAATACACTCCAACCACTGCTGCCAGAGTTTTTTGACAATTAAGGATCCAATCATGTTCTATGTCTGGGTTTAATATTTACCAGTATTTCCCTTGATTGTGCCTTAGAACGTGGCCCTGGATGTTATTAGGAAAAATGTTGGTACACACTGAACAAGTGTGGAGAATGCCACATGCCACAGCCACCTAACCTCACCCTCCATATTCACAAAATACATTATCAGCATTACAAAAGTCTAATCATAATGTGTGCATAACATCTAACCAAAAAACAGCATACTCCCTCCGCAACGCTCAGCATTCCTATAACACAATCTCATGAAGTAAGTTTTTCACGGAGGACACACTGAGAAATGCAGGCCCACAAAATAAAGTCTAAACTCCTTAGCATACGAGGCCCTTCATCGCCCCTGATCCCTAGCTTGCTATTGAGTTCACTTTCTGCCAGTCCCTTCATGCTCACTGCAGTGTTCCCCCCGACCTCTTCAACAGAGGTAACACAGGCCACCACTCTGCCTTGTGAAGGCCTCAACTACTGCACTTATCACATTGTATTGCAATCTTCTGATTATTTATCTGTATCCTTCCATGACTGCAAGCTAATGAAGAACCAGACAACATGTCACCCATTTTTGTAACCCCCATACGGTATCTGGCACATAGCAGGTATTCAATAAATGCTTGTTGAGCACATGCTGAAGGACAATATCTTACAATTCCACAATGTTTTTGTTTTCAAAGTGTTTACTTACTTGCACCTTACAACAATCCTATAAAATAGGCAAGGCAAATGATATTGCCTTTTTATAGATGCTGTAATTATAACTCAGAAAGACTGAATGACATAATCAAGGCTATCAGCTAATAAAAACTTGAAATGAACCCAGACCTCCAAACTCCCAGTGAAGGCTTTTAAGTTCAAGGCTTTTAACATACCGCTTCAATAAAACTAAGTTACCTATATTAATTTTGCTCAGAAATCTTGTTTCCTAGGCATGTGCTCAAGTCTTAATGCGAAGCACATTTCTTCTTTTTAAGTTTGTATTTCCATTAAAGAAAGCACAGAGGAAATTAAAATTATGAAGTAATTGTGGAAGGTTGGAGGAATATAAGGAAGCCAGAGGTGATAGCTATTATTCCAAAATCTGAGGACCTGATGACTTATGGAAAAGATCCCAATTCGCTTCTTAAAACATAGACAATTCACACTACCTAAAAAAGGAGGTTTGGCACAAAACCATTTCCATATTTTTTGAGCAACAGAAACTACTATATTAAAAACCACTTACCACCAAGCTAAATTATGAAATATAGGCTCTTTGCTTCTTCACCATTATGCTTAATTTTGGCCATTTACTACTTATTGACACTTGTGTAGGACAGAATGTTTGTTGAAAAATAAAAAAGGGTTACCCTAAGCTGATGGGTACAGGAGACGGAGATCTCAGAATCCCCTGGTGGGCTTATCAAACCTTACCCTTACTCCATGAGAACCACCAACATTCTGTGAGCCATTCTGATAGGAATATTTATCACAGTCTTGACATTTATCACAGTGTGGAAATGCAAAAAATGCTGAGCACCACACCTCTCTAAACAGATCATTTTGCCATATGTCATTGATAAAAGACTACAGCAAGTGACTAAGATGCATTAGAGCTAATATTAGGGTCTGATACATGTTATCCCTGTTTCTCATTAAAGACTCAATAGGACTGGGTGAATTCCCAAATACAATGAAATAAGAAAATTTACATTTAATTACAAGAGTAAAATTTACCTCCCATAGTTTCTAGTTTTACCTATTTTCCTTTTCTAATGTTCCAGTCTACATTTAAGTAGCAGACTGTACTGTTTCAAGTACTTAAACCATTATTTATGAAATTTCAAGCTCGGTTTCCATACAATTCTTAAAATACAAAACAATATGCTTTTAGAACTGAAATTACTAACTTGAGGCAACACTAATTTCTCAAAATTTTCCAAAAGAAAACTAGTAAAGTAACTATGACAAGCTTTGTCTTACTGGGTAATTTTAATAGTACACAGAAATAAACAGAATGTGCCCTTCTACCAAAGTTATCTCTGAACAAGTCTATCGAGTACACCAAAAGCCCTGATTTCGGCATTATACAATTCATCCACGTAACAAAAACACTTGTATCCCCTTAATATTTTGAAACAAAAATATTTAACATATATATATATCATTCTTACTCCCCAGGATACCTCTATAAGGCAGAAACACACAAAGATACAATAATAATTTCGAAAATAAATTAAAATCCCTATATCTGGGCATAGATAATTTTCACAATTTATGAATCTATTAAAAGGTATTTTTTAATATGTCTATACTTAATGCCATGATAGGTATCATGAATATTTATAAATGTTTAAGGCCAGCAAAAAAATTAAGTTGAGGTGGTAAGTACACACACACAAAACAATTAAGAAGATGGCATATATATTGGCATTAAATGATAAATTAATAAGAGTGATCATTTATGCCATTCAAGGAATTAAAAGGTGGGATAAACAATGAGGCATGTACTAGGCAATAAAGATGACAAATACAAAGAAATGAAAGAAAACTATCAGGCTATGGTTGGCAAGGGCCTTAGAAGATGGGTAGAAACATAGATAGAAGAGGGAGGAAAGGTAATAGGTTCCAGTCTGGGTGAACAGCAACAGCAAAGACATGGAGACAGTCCCCAGGTTGTGCATGCACACATGCGTGTGAGCATGTGAATGAGTTGGCTGGTGGAGGGAAAATGGTAAGGAATTTGATCTGACAGGAGATGGTATTTTATAGGAGGGAAGAACCGAAACCAGTCCTGGTAAGGTTGGGTGGGGCAACTTTTCAGAAAGCTTTGAACACTAAGTACAGGAGGATAGACATCATTTTCCTATTCCGTAAAATGACATGGTTGAACTAGAGGTATCTGGTCTTTTTCAGTTCAAAAATTATGAGCCCAAGTTTATCTACAAGATAGAGTTACTACAGAGCAAAATAACAACAGAATCAAAAATGGGTAGGAAGAAGTCAAATCTAGAAAGTAGATTAAAGAATAGAGATATTGGAAGACTAAAATGGAAAAGGAAAACTGACAAGGCAAATTAATGGGTTGGATACAAGGAATCAAAAGTCACAGGAAAACAGGAGTTTCACTGACAGACAGAGATGGGTAGCTGGTTTGGGAAGAAGAGAACATCAGTACACACATTTCCAAATTTATAAAGTCTGTGATGACAACTTAAAAATGCAGGTATAAATGTCGTGAAAATCATTTGGAAATAACTGGACTACATATATAGCCTTAATACATGACATAGAACAAGGAAGCAAAGCTGGAAACTGTGAGCTTAGACACAAAAACGGAGGCCAAGCAATAATTTATCTGAAGGAATGTCTGAACGAAATAAATAGGTAAAAGCTAGGTACTTCGGAATGCCAGCCCAATATTGGTACAGACATTTAGCAGTTTAAAAAAATGTCCTATAAGAATATAATACGCAATCTACTGATGATAATTATCCTGACTGGTATGGAATTCCACTGAGGTGTTCAATGTGATTTATCACCCTACTCTATTTAATATCTTGGTCTTTAATACCCACCATACTATCATCATTCCAGACATCAGATTGGGCTGCTTGTCCTTGAAATGAGTCACTCAGTTGTTCATCCTGTATGCTGGCCTGATTGGAGCTGGCGGCCAAAGAGGGTTGGTCATTATTCTGGAGTGAGGAATGCTCTGAATCTGTGGATGAAGGTAAATTAGGTGCTGGAATGGCATCTTCAAGAATCAAACATATCAAGTCCCCAGAAACAATCCCATATGAAGCCAAGGTCTCTTCATCTCCAGTAAGGGCATCCTTGTTGTTCAATGTAATTGCAAATCGGGTATCAGAACTGCCAAGAAAGATGGATAAGGATGGTAAGACCTTACCTATTACCATTTCCCCCCATAATACATTTGGAACACATATAAGGTGCACGGTATGACTCTAGAAGAACTAAGTAACGAAAATCAGGAGGCTAAAGTTTTGAGAAAATTATCAAAATTACTTGTTCTTATCACCAAATGCCTAGTTTATAGATTTCTAATGGCTAAAGCCATAGCCTGGGGGATAGGATACAGTAAGTAATTCTCTATCTATCGTTAACCAGTGTTTTCATCAATTCTAAGATACACACTTTCTTTATATTTTGACATCTTTGAAATTGGGATGCCTCTTAAAATCCATGATATAGTTTAAGTGACAGCATTTTTTCCCCTCAGTGTTACATAAAACAATATGTGTATTACAATTAATAGCAACTAAGATTCAGTGAAATACCCTTTCAAAAATATAAATTAGACATAAAAAGCATTCTGCTTAAAACCCTCCAATGGCTTCTATTTGAACTTGAAATAGAATCCTTAACATAGCTTTCAGAAGCCCAACATTTGACCCCTTCCTACTTCTCCCCCCGCATCTTGTGTCATCCATCCTCTCCCTGGCTGTTCTCTGTTCACATGAGCTTTCCATCTGTTCCAAAAAGTAGATCACTCTTACTGCAGCCTTTGGGCCTCTCCATTTGCTCTTCAAGATCTTCAAATGACTGACTCCACCTCATCATTCAGGTCTCAGCTCAAACGTCACCTCTTCAGAGATGCCTTCCACTTAAGATTCCAGCACTCTATTCCACTCTCATGTTTTATTCCAATACCACTATTTGAAAACAGATGTATTTTTCTATTATCTGTCTACCCCATCCCTACTGCTAGAACTTAAGTTTCATAAGATCAGGGATCTTGTCTGTCCAGTTCAAAACTGTATCCCCAGCACTTAGCAAATACAGTATTTGTGAAATAAATGCAAACATTAGTTGGGAAGATCAAGAGGAAAGTGTAATCCGGGCTGCCTATTCAATGTCCTTACAGGACAGTTTGCTTACATTGGTTCCAAAATATCCATGTCCTAAATGAGTATTCACAAATACAAAAAGTTGGATGAGTGTATGTATATGACTGAGTACAAATTCATCCCTCGTACTGATGATAAGTACAAGTTCCCCCTTCCTACTAATGATCAGATATAATATCTTTTATATGGAACATAGCACAAACCCAAAAACCCACTGCTAAACAAGCTCAGAGTTCAAATAAGCCTGAAGCAATCAACTCCCATCTTTTCTGCATCACAGATTATTTGACCTTGGAAGAGTATCATTGGTTTTTCATCATAGTGGTGATGAATAATCACCCAAACATTGTAAAACATTCTTTAAGATAGTTACACTCTACAATGCTAATATCATTATTTTTTAAAAGGTTAACAAAAGATGAAGTCCTTTGAAAATCATGTTCTGTTTACTTTTCCTCACAATGCTGCATTTTGAAAAGTGCTCTAAATATTCATTTGTTTTTATTTCACTTGGAAATATTTTTTCTTTTGTTTACAAATTAAAGTGTCTTTGGTAGTGAAGTTACTGAAGTAGAAACTATTCTTGTCTATTAGAAAATAAGTAGCCCTGCTTCTGTTTTCAAAATGCTTTGATAAACAAAATGTTGAAAATCTGCCAGCTGCCCACAAAAACACCATCCCAACTTTGGCAGAAAAAGGAAAAGCACCTCAAATGAACTATGTATTTACAGATCATTTGTCACGGCAAAAGGCTGCTTTTTTAAACAGCATCTAGTACAACGTACATTCAAATATCCATTTCTAGAAAAGGTAAAGAACAGCCTGTTTCATAAAAATGTCAGCTTTCCCTCCCACTTCAGAAAAAAGGAAGGGCTATTTCTAAAGTAATAAGTAGTTTTCCAGGGTTCTATTTTCTGAAATTGGGTGTGGGGGCCGTGGGGGGTAGTATTTAACTTTACCAGGAAATGAAATTCTAGAAACCTCAGGCTTTTAAAAAATATTTTATGGCAATCCTAGATTCAGGTGCTCAGTAAAGACATTTTAAAAATAATATATAGACGCATTTCAAAACTCTCCATTTATAAGAAAATGAACATACTTTCAGAAAAAATGGATTTACTTTCACATTCTAAAGCTTAAATTCCTTCCAGTTAACCAGGCTCAACTGTAAAAGAAAACCTGAAAGAGAAACTAACTTGGGCTCTTGGGCAAGCAGTCATATTGAGTTTCACATATCCTTTCAAGACAGTGCTGCCTAATTAAAAAATACCACACACACACACACACACACACACACACACAGAAACACCTTAAAAGAAGTTAATTTTGAAGATTTATGGCAGGGTAATGATGCCAGCAAGTAAAGCACTCACATTTAACACCGAGAAATAACAACAGGCATGTCACTATAATGTTTAAAAGGAGTTATGTCAATATCTCGTTTCAGTCTTTTTTTTTAATCTGGAAGAAAATGGATTTACTCTCAATCTAATAATGTCTTAACCTGAAAAATGAAAGGGTGAGAAATTCAGAATCTGGCCTCAGTTTACTGAATTCCCTAAAAATAAAGTTAAAGTGTATAATTATTAGCAGAACCAATTAGCAGAAAGGTCTTCTTTTGTTTTGAAGAAGTCACCTAAAAAGCTCCAGGAAACTTCTTTTTTCTTTTTCCTTTGCACACTCATAAATTTCAAATTCACTAGCTCACTCTTTGAAGAGGACACTGCCCCTCTAATCCCAGGCTATTGTCCTCAGAAAGTATCTTCTGGGGAAACAAAGCAGCTTCACCTGCAGTCTCATAAATTAATAACAGAATTTGATACTTTCTCAGCTGCACTGCCCTAATCAGCAAGTTCTCCAGGGTCATCATAGGCCAACGTTTACCTCAGTTTTAGCAAAAAAGCGACATTTCGCCCAAGAAAATCAAATGATCTGAAACACACCTACATGCTTTATTTTCTAAAACTTGGCGGTGGGTAACTCGAAGTGCTCACCGCGGTGCCCGGTGAGCACCATGCACACTCCATGGGGGCTTAAAATTATTGCCGCCTTAGGGCAGCGGTCCAAGTTATTGGTGGTCTCGGATGGAGGGCGGATTTTTAACTTCTAGTACTTTCCAAACTTTTTCACTGAAATACTTCAACAGCTGAAGAAGGTGAACTTAAACCCCTGAAAGTCCGGAAAGGTTAGACCCAAAGCAAGCTCACAATTTCCAACTCGACAGTTAACCAGTCGCGTCAGTTCTGCGTTCCCTCCTCCCCCTGGTTTCGTCCGCCGCAAAAGCAGAAGCGATTTCTCACCCAGGAGGGGAGCGGAGCCCCTGGGAGGTTGGGCCATGTCCTCCAGGCGCCGGACCTCGCTACCCACCGCGCGTCACAGTCACCGGTCACAGCGATCCAAAAGAGAGACCTCGGGCCGGCGACGCCCCAGAGAGCCCAGGCTCACGTGACGGCCCCGCACCCCGACCACGACCGCGCCCACAGTCGCGCAGACTGCCCCACGCCGATGCGCCCCTCTCCCGCGGTGCACCCCCGCCGCGGCCCCCGCGTACCTGTACCCCCAGGTGGGCAGCAGGGCCTGGCTCAGGTGCGCGCGCAGCTGCCCCAAGGTCGGCTCCGCTTCGGACATCTCCAGCGGCCAGGTCCGCTTCTGAAGCCGCACGCGCAGCCTCATGGCGGCGGCGGGAGGACCGAGGGGCCCCGAGCGGTGACTACCAGAGCTGAGGGGGTGCCGAGGTGTAACGCGTAAAAGGCCCGGCCGCGGCGGCCGCCCTGTCGACCTGTCTCTGGAACAGGAGCGCTCCGCCCCTCTCGTGAGGGCGCCCCCTAGCAGTCGACCCGGCGAGCGGGTGGCTGGCGGCCGGAGGGGAGCCGGGCCGCTCCAGGGCCTCAGTTCGACGACTCGGCGCGCAACCGCGCTGCCTGAACGTCGAGGCGCACACTGCGCAGGCGCTAGGCCCCGGTAGGGTACCGATGTCCCTGCTAGTCCCCCATGGTGGCTGTGGCGCCTACTTCCCGTGCGCCTGCAAGAACCGTAGCGCTGAAAGGCGTGCTGCAGACAGACAATACAATCGACCCGCCCCGAGGATCCGGTGTTACGCCATTTCTCCCGTGGCGCTCGGCTCCAGCGGCATCTGCTCTGGGAAGCCTTAGGTTAAGAAGCCTTAGGTTGAGCACAGGCTCCAGTAGTTTCCAACTGTTACAGCAAAATGCAAAACAGCCTGTAGTCAGTGATCTGTGTTGGACAGTGTATTCGAAATCTATTGCTGCATAACAGTCACCCCAAAGCTTAACAGCTTAAAACAATAAACATTTATTGTCCCATAAATAAATGGGTTCCATAGGTCAGGAGTTTGGGGGTGGCGTAGCTGGGCGGTTCTGCCTCAGGGTCTCACGAGAGTACAGTCAAGATGTAGGCCAAGGCTGCAGTCATCTTTCAAGTCTTGGCTCGGCTGGAGGACCGGCTTCCAAAGTGGCTCACTCACAGGACTGTTGGCAAGAAGCTTTTGACTGCAGGAACCTTCCCATAGGGCTACTTCAGTGTCCCCATGACATGGCAGCTGGCTTCCCTCAGAGCGAGTGATCCAAAAGAGAGACCTAGGCAAAACCACGATGTGTTTTACGATCTACCCTCAGAAGTCACCTACCATTGCTTCTGTCATATTCTACTGGTTACAAAGCAACCCTTCTCTGTGGGAGGAGCAACCTAAAGGCATGAAAACCAATAGACGAGGGTCCCTGGGGGCCGTTCTGCAGGCTGGCTACCATAGAGGGTCTGACAATGATAACTTGGATGAGGGAGAGAGTATCCTCACATCCATCCTTGTGTGATCACCATTTTCCCGATCACTGTAGAAGAGTTGAATAAAGTTTATCCCAATAGGTGGCAGCACTTGTCCACATCCTGCCCTTCATTCCTCAAACATGCATAGACTGCCTACTTTGTGACAGAGATCCTACAGGCTGGATACTCAAAGACCAAAAAGACATGTTCCTGCCCATGCAGAGTTTACAGCTGAGTGAATCAACTCTTGCAGTAGAGTGTAAAAAGTGTCTCATTTATGATGGGGATAAATACAGACCTGGGGATTGGGGTACATAGAGGAGGGTTGTTATTCCAATAGAATTCTTTAGTAGTGAACAATATGGGACTGAGAAAGGGTGACAGGCCCAGGGGGACTCTGTGTGACCATAGTGAAAGACAAAGTGGGTATTCCCCATTTTAAGAAGAACCTTGGGCTAAGCAAAGGGTTTGGAACACATTCTGGAATGTATGGGAAGCCACTGGAGAGTTTTAAGAAGGGGAGTCTTTGCTATGAGGGCTCTTAGTTCTGAGCAATAGAAGCTGTCTCTGGCTGACTAAGCAGAAAAGGTGTATATTAAAAAGATACTGTATAGCTCAGGGAATTCTGGGGAGGACTAGAGAAGTGGCCCCCAGATAAAGCTTCTGAGAATGAAGCTCAGAACCTAGCTGAAGAACTGGCCTGATGAGGAAACTACCACGACTGAGACTGCTACTACCTCCCCATCCTACACTGAAAGAAACTGCTGTCACCACTGCCAGGAACCACTGGGCAATGGCAGCCACTGCTACCATCAAATGCTCCACACCCTTTTGCAGCCCCCTGAAAAATGCCAAACTTCAATAGGAGCCTCCTTTTTCACTTTGCTCACTTCCAATCAAAGGCTCATGGGGTGGATCTGATTGAGGGAGTCTGGGTCCCACGCCTGAGTCCTAGCTACAGAGGAGACTGGGTACTGGGGTCTCAACTCCCTTGGGGAGGCAGGATTCATAATATTGGAATTTTCCCCAAAATAAAGGGAAGTCGGTTCAAAAGATGATAGGAAGCCATGAATCTGACAGGGGTACACCACTAGGGGCATGCTCAGATCTGTAATGTGAATCTGTCACTGCGGATTGTGATAGAATGTGGGGGATAGATTAGATCAGGGTTTCTCAATCTCAGCACTGTTGACATTTTAGGCTACAAAAGTTCTTGTTGTGGGGGACCATTCTGTACATTGTAGGATGTTTAGCAGCATCCCTAGTCTCTATCCACAAAATGCCAGTAGAACCCTCTCCCTTCCCAGTTATAAGAACCAAAGATGTGTTATAACACTGTTAAATATCCCCTGGGAGGAAAAATCACCTTGAAAACCACTGTGTTAGAGACCATCTCAGTCAGGAGGCTCTTCTGGTAACTGAGAGAAGAAAGAAATCAGTGGCATGACAGTGGGGATGGAGACTATTGGTGGGCAAGGAAGATGTTATAGAAGTAGAAATAGTAGAACTTGAAAAATGACTATACACTATTTGGAAGCTGTATTAGTTAGCTTCAGTTGCTCTAACAGAAATCTCACATAGCAGTGAACTAAACAAAATAAAAGTTTCTCTCTGAAATAGCGCTCTTGGATAAAGAGCTCAAAGCTAATGTGGTGGCCATCTTTGGAGGCCATCTCCCACAGTCTACCTCTGAGAACTGTGTAAACCTGCAGAGGTTACCATCTACAGAAATGATAGTGGTAACGAGAATATGTCAGACAGGTGTGTTATAAAGATTCACACTTTTTGTTTTGTTTAAGCCACTAAGTTTATAATAATTTGTTATAGCGACAATAGAAAAGTATTAACAATACACC
>NW_012146967.1:2826807-2828018 GCF_000956105.1 Propithecus coquereli | reverse complement strand
GATCCAAAAGAGAGACCTCGGGCCGGCGACGCCCCAGAGAGCCCAGGCTCACGTGACGGCCCCGCACCCCGACCACGACCGCGCCCACAGTCGCGCAGACTGCCCCACGCCGATGCGCCCCTCTCCCGCGGTGCACCCCCGCCGCGGCCCCCGCGTACCTGTACCCCCAGGTGGGCAGCAGGGCCTGGCTCAGGTGCGCGCGCAGCTGCCCCAAGGTCGGCTCCGCTTCGGACATCTCCAGCGGCCAGGTCCGCTTCTGAAGCCGCACGCGCAGCCTCATGGCGGCGGCGGGAGGACCGAGGGGCCCCGAGCGGTGACTACCAGAGCTGAGGGGGTGCCGAGGTGTAACGCGTAAAAGGCCCGGCCGCGGCGGCCGCCCTGTCGACCTGTCTCTGGAACAGGAGCGCTCCGCCCCTCTCGTGAGGGCGCCCCCTAGCAGTCGACCCGGCGAGCGGGTGGCTGGCGGCCGGAGGGGAGCCGGGCCGCTCCAGGGCCTCAGTTCGACGACTCGGCGCGCAACCGCGCTGCCTGAACGTCGAGGCGCACACTGCGCAGGCGCTAGGCCCCGGTAGGGTACCGATGTCCCTGCTAGTCCCCTATGGTGGCTGTGGCGCCTACTTCCCGTGCGCCTGCAAGAACCGTAGCGCTGAAAGGCGTGCTGCAGACAGACAATACAATCGACCCGCCCCGAGGATCCGGTGTTACGCCATTTCTCCCGTGGCGCTCGGCTCCAGCGGCATCTGCTCTGGGAAGCCTTAGGTTAAGAAGCCTTAGGTTGAGCACAGGCTCCAGTAGTTTCCAACTGTTACAGCAAAATGCAAAACAGCCTGTAGTCAGTGATCTGTGTTGGACAGTGTATTCGAAATCTATTGCTGCATAACAGTCACCCCAAAGCTTAACAGCTTAAAACAATAAACATTTATTGTCCCATAAATAAATGGGTTCCATAGGTCAGGAGTTTGGGGGTGGCGTAGCTGGGCGGTTCTGCCTCAGGGTCTCACGAGAGTACAGTCAAGATGTAGGCCAAGCCTGCAGTCATCTTTCAAGTCTTGGCTCGGCTGGAGGACCGGCTTCCAAAGTGGCTCACTCACAGGACTGTTGGCAAGAAGCCTCAGTTTTTGACTGCAGGAACCTTCCCATAGGGCTACTTCAGTGTCCCCATGACATGGCAGCTGGCTTCCCTCAGAGCGAGTGATCCAAAAGAGAGACCT
>NW_012146967.1:2822846-2823617 GCF_000956105.1 Propithecus coquereli | reverse complement strand
AGACAGAGTCTTGTGCTCTGTTGCCCAG
The DNA here is from genome assembly GCF_000956105.1 of Propithecus coquereli. NCBI lineage: Eukaryota > Metazoa > Chordata > Mammalia > Primates > Indriidae > Propithecus > Propithecus coquereli. The sequence goes on along the minus strand of NW_012146967.1, from coordinate 2,823,589 downwards.
GCTGGAGTGCAGTGGAGCGATCACAGCTCACTGCGACCTAAAACTCCCAGGCTCAAGCGATCCTCTCACCTCAGCCTCCTGAGTAGCTAGGACTACAAGTGTGCACCACCATGTCCAGCTAACTCTTTGTTAATTTTCTGTAGAGACAGGGTCTCATTATGTTGCCCAGGCTGGTCTTGAACTCCTGGTCTCAAGTGATCCTTCCACCTCAGCCTCCCAAAATGCTGAGATTCTAGGCATAAGCCACTATGCCCAGACTAGACTTTTTTTTTAATGATATTTTGACTCTTTTGAGGAATACTGGTCAGGTGTTTTGTAGAATGTCCCTCAACTGGAGTTTGTCTGATGTTTATGTCATGATTAGACTGAGGTCATGTGTTCTCGGGAGGAAGACCACCGAAGTAAAGCGCCATTCTCATCACATCATATCAACAGTTCATACTGTCAATATGACTCATCACTGTTGTTATTAACCCTGCCCACTTGGCTTCTCCACTATAGAGTTACCCTTCTTTTCTCCTTTTCATATTGTACCCTTTGGAAGAAAGTCACTATGTGCAGCCCACACTTAAAGAGGGGGAGTTATGATTCACCTCATTAAGGATGGAGTATCTATATACAATAAATTATTTAGATTTCTCCTTACAGGAGATTTGTTTATTCTTTATCTATTCAGTCATTTATTTACATCAGTATGGACTTAAGGATTTTTTAATACTTTGCCTTAGAATCCAATACTACTT
>NW_012146967.1:2820595-2822291 GCF_000956105.1 Propithecus coquereli | reverse complement strand
ATCCTGCATCCAGGATTTTTGTTTACTTATTTATTCTGTTCGGTTTCTGAGCACTTTTCTTATTTTCTGCCACAAGATGCTGCAGGATCATTTTGTATATTTCCTGCTCCAATTCTAAAATCAGCCATTTTTCCAAGGAGCCCTACCTTATACCTTTTATTGAAGAATGATATTAGAAACCAAGATCTAGGTGCTAGGTGTTCTCAGTGCTACTGAGTGTCCTTGCTTCTAGGCTTTCTCAGCTGATAAAGCAAGGATATATATACATACGTGTGTGTGTGTGTGTGTGTGTGTGTGTGTGTGTACTATTTCTATAATATATGTAACCATATGTATTATATTAAGCTAAGCATGAGTTTATTCTGATGTCTCCAACTCTAATCTATTACTCCGTGAGTCATACTAGCCTCCTCCCTTGCTTGTCTGTAACCTCCCAATCCAACTGTGAGAAACCTGGCTTCAACCACCCGCCATTCATTTACTTAATTATTTAATTTCTGTAGACATGTATAGTGGTTTTAAAACTTTTAACCAATATCCCTGTGGAAAACAACATTATCAACTGGAGTACAGTGCTAGTGTACAGTTCCTGTAGCCGTTAGTCTCACAGACTCCATTCATTTCCAAAGTTACTTAAGTTAGCACCTTATTCCCCCATCCCCTTCAGGTAGCTTGTTTCAAACATCTGTAATACATTTAGTTTTGTTTTTGTTTTTGTTTTGCCACATTCCATATTCCATCCTGGATCCCTCAATCTCCTAGATGATTTTTTTTTTAATTTACATACTTCGAAGGTTAGTCTTTGAGCTGTAAAGTTCTATGGGTCTCAACAAATTCTTAATGTCTTGTATTCGCCATTATAGTATCAAACAGAATATCATCCTAAAAGTTTTGTCGTCCTAAAAGTTCCTCTATCGGCTGGTGCCCACTCAGAGCGGCCCCCAGGCCCTTGAAAGCCGGGCACAACGGCTGCCCCCACAAAGGTCACATGACTCGTTAATGTCCTCACAGCTCCAGTCCCAGCCCCAACCCACCCTGAACATGGGCAGCCCCTGGTGGCCACAGTGGCTGAGCTGCTGGTGCTGGATGCCTCTGAGAAGCAGGTGCCATTTGTCATGCTGTTCTAGGAGTACCAGGCCCTTGCAACCTTCATGTGGCACTTCCTATGTTATATCTGCAAGGAATACACAGAAGATCTGGCCAAAATCACTGAAAGTTTCTTACAAGCAGCAAATGTCACCCTTACAGTGATTGAACAGTCATCCTACCATCATATTGAGCCTTTTTTGGAAACTGATTGGGTATTCTCATGAAATCTTTGTTGATCGTGAGATAGAAATTTGTAAAAGATTAGGAATGAAAAGAGGTGAAGAAATTGCCTCGTCAGAACAGAGCTCTCACATAAAGTCAAATCTACTCTCAGACAGCCTTCAGAGCCTGTGGCAGGCAGTGACTAACCCTCACTTTGATTTTCAAGGAGACCCAGCTCAGCAAGGCAGAACCCTCATTTTAGATTTAGGCAATAACACCCATCTATACACTGCAATAGGAATAGCTTGGACCACAAACCCATAAACTCTGTTTTACAGCTTGCAGGAGTTCAGCAAGTGAACTTTACAAGCAGACCTTCAGTTATTCGTGTGTGACAACACAGAATCTATCACTTTCAAATGGACCCTCAGGAATGTGACCTTAA
>NW_012146967.1:2744675-2818805 GCF_000956105.1 Propithecus coquereli | reverse complement strand
GGGGTCTCGCTCTTGCTCAGGCTGGTAATCTATGTTTTCTTGTAGCATCAAAGCTCATTTCTTTTTATCACTGAATAACATTCACTGTATGGATGTACCGCAGTTTATTTATGCATTCATTCACCTACTGAAAGCCATCTATCTCAGTTGCTTCTGGTTTGGGGCAATTAAGAATAAAGCTGCTCTAAACATTTGTGTGTAGATTTTTATGTGGACCTAAGTTTTCAAATCAGGTAAGTTTTCAAATCAGTAGGAGTACCACTGCTGGGTCATGTGGTAGACTATGTTTGGTTTTGTAAGAAACTGCCAGACTGTTTTCCAGAGTGGCTATACCATTTCTCATTCCCCGCAGCAATGAAAGATAGGTCTTGTTGCTGTGCGTTCTCACCATCAGTTTGTATTGTCAGGTTTGGTTTTTGCTTGTTTTTTGTTTTTTAGCCATTCTAACAGATGCATAGTGGTATCTCGTTTTAATTTGCAATTCTCTAATGACAAACAATGAATAATGCTGAGCATTTATCATATGTTTATTTGCCATCTGTTTTTCTTCTTTGGTAAGGTGTGTGTTCAGATCTTTTTTTTTCTTTTTTGAGACTGGATCTCACTCCGTTGCCCAGGCTGGAGTGCAGTGGCCTGATCATAGCTCACTGCACCCTTGAACTCCCGGGCTCAAGCAATCTTCCTGCCTCAGCATCCTGAGTAACTGGGACTACAGGCATGTGCCACCACACCCAGCTAATTTTTTACTTTTTTGTACAGACAAAAAAGTAAAAAATTACTTTTGTGTACAGAGTCTCACATGTTTCTCAGGCTGGTCTCAAACTCCCGGTCTCAAATGATCCTCCTACCCAAAAGCCTTCCAAAGTGCTGGGATTACAGGCATGAGCCACTGCATTCTCAGCCTGTTCGGATCTTTTACCCACTTTTTACAACCATGAGGATTGACAAGGCAAAATGGACCGTCACCTTGCACACAGTATCCAATACAGGCCTGGGTTAGAAGAGAAACACAGGCCCTCTGAGTGCAGAGCTATTAGTTGTACCCTGTATGTGATCTGAGAGACCAGCTTCTGCAAATTCAGAAATCATGCACAGAAATACTTGTACCAAACGAGGTTTAGGATAACACACCCAGCAGCAAGATGGATCAACAGAGGAGGCGATAGATAGCCCAGGGAAATCCTCACTAAGGAGCTGCCCCTTTAACTTTGGTGTGATGGACCCATGAAGAGCTGTTTAAACCATAGACTACTGGGTCCCACCCGCAGAGTTTCTAATTTAGCAGGCCTGGCCAGGGATTTGAGAATTTGCATTTCTAATAGTTACCAGGTGATGCTGATGCTGCAGTGAAACCGCACTTTGAGAACCGCTGGTCTATACTATGTGGCTTGCTGTGGTTACTTTTTTATACACTTATAAATGCCTTTCAGATAGCTGTGCTTGGTAAGAGATTGAAATGGGCCTTTAAAAAATGTTCGAGGAGAAAATAGAACCATGCAAGTTAGAAAAAGAATCCCCAGAAGTTGTCGAAATGATTAAAACCTTATCCATGGACCAAATGCAGATGTCTGGAATGTATTGAGAGAAATAATAAAAATACGGTTCTTGGAAAGTGAACTACAAGGAGATATATAAGAGACAGGGATGAAGAGAGTGGGGACAGGGTGGTTTAAGAATTTTCACAGTTTGATCTGTAAACTTTAGTATTATTTGAATCTTTTATATCTTTTATCACAAGAATGTATTCACATATTTATTGGGCAGTGAAGAAAAATGATGTTAGGAATATTAGCATCTGCTCCTCAAGAAAAATGCTATTTTCTACTATAAGGACTAGACAGAATGCTTTAATATACTTTATTTCAGTATCTCTCACCCATGGTGCCTTTTCCTGCCAGGGAACATCTGACATAGTCTGGAAACATCTTTGTCGTAACTGGGGTAGGAGGGCGTGGTGCTGCTGGCATATAATAGGTAGAGGTAGGGTGCTGCTAAACCTTCTACAATGCACCGGACAGGCCCCCACAACACAGAATTATGTAGCCCAAAATGTCAGTGGGGCTGAGTGGAGAAATCTATTTGAATTGGGCTCATACCAGTGGTTCCCGGATGTTTCAGAGTAACATCACACTATTTTATCTGTTTGATTCCATAATATCCCTCATGTCTCATAAAAATCATACATATGTGCATTTAAAATTTAGCAAGAATTTAAGCCCATTTTGAACTGCGTTCATAAAACGTGACTCCCTTTTAGGTAACTAATAATGATAGAAGGGACTAGGTAAGTGGGTTTGTTTGCTTTTTTAAGCCAAGAGGGAGTCACTGCTGTAAACTGTTCCAGAGTGTGACTGGCTGGAGAGGCCATGGTCTGAGTCAGTCATTGGTGTCCACCCAGAAATGTCATCACACAGACATCAAGGAACTGTGGCCTGGGACAGAGCAGGAAGGAGAAGGGGAGCTACTACTGGGTGAAAGGATGATTCTGCCAGACTTCTCAGCCCTCCCAGAGTGAACTACAGGGTCACTCACCTCTCTCCAGGGCCACAAGAATTCCAGGCTTCCTCTGGTTAGGAATAAACTAGTGATTTCAAGCAAACACATAAATCTGTGTTACTCACACAGATTCAGTTAGCAGCTCAGAAAAACCACATGGGTTGCCTAGCAACAGCATCCCTCTCTCTCCCCACATTCCACATCCTCTGGGCTGTGGGGTGCCCTTTATTAACCTTCCTAAAAGGGTAGCCTAGGATAGTGTTTAAGAGGGTGGACTCCCGGGAGCAGAATACCTGGGTCCTGAATCCTGGCTCCATGACTTACTAACTGTGAAACCTAAGATTAAGCAAGTTACCCCACCTATCAAATGGAGGTAATATTAGTTCCTCGCACAATCTTGGTGGGAATTTAGTGAGTTAATATGTGGGTGATGCCCAGAGCATAACAAATGCTCAATAAATGTTAGCTCTTTTTTTTCTCTACCTCTTATATCCCTCTTCAGGGTTTCCCTTTAACCAGATTTCACCAACACGAATGTTGGGGGGCCACGAGGTCTGGGAGCTTGTGATGTCTTTTGCCCCAAAACTGCCTTACCTGGCCACGTACACATAATTCCTGTCCCCTCCCACTTTTGTCTCCTACAAAGAACAACATAATTTTTCTTCCAAGCTCAAAACAAGTTTGACCTTCAGATACCTTTTTTCTACATGGGAATAGCCCAGACATTCTAGAAACCAAGAACTGAGATGCTCATTTCCCTAACACTGTCTCTTAACATCTTTCTTTAATGAACAAGTATTTCTATCTAGTTAATTATGATTTTTCTTTTGGAGTTTTAATTAAGAGTGTCCCTTGCTCTGCAAAGATTAATACACTGTTAGCCATTCAACCATGTAATAATTAATCTTGCTTCCTAGATTGCCATCATGAGTAGGCTGAATAGGCAGGAGTTTCCAGCAAATCTTTAGTTAAATATAGAAATCTAAAATAAACAATGAAACTGGATAGAGCGCTGTTGGCTTTTGTTGTTGTTGTTTTTAATGATGAATTTGGCAAATTTGCCTTGAAATCATTCCTTAAATAGAAAAGAAGGCTAATTAGCTGATTTCTAAAGCTCCTTCCAAATGAAAGAAAACAGATAGCTACACTCTCTTCTTAGATCTTTGTTTCCTAAACTCTGATTATTTGAGCCTCTTCTTCAAAAACGATTCTATGTCCCATGTGAGCTGTACTGTTATCTGCATTTTTGCCATCAATCAACCCACTTCTTAAAATGTATATAAGTTTGTTTAAAAGAGAGAAGTTATATAAAGGGGAAACTTCCATTAATTTCCAAATAGAGGATAACTGTAATAAATAAATTCAATGAAAACTAAATATTGCATATTTCTTTAAAATAAAAGTTGTTTGAAGTATCATTTTAGTTATTAATTTCAAATAAAAATAGATGAAATGCAAGCAATTTGCATCTAATTTATTGTCACTGTCTGAAAAACTTAATAGGTGCTACCTCATCTAAAGTAACTCTCACAATCTTCTTTTTTTTTTTTTTTTTGAAAGAAAGTCTGCTTTGTTGCCTGGGCTAGAATGCAGTGGTGTCATAGTAGCTCATTGCAACCTCAAACTCCTGGGCTCAAGGAATCCTCCTCCCTCAGCCTCCCAAATAGCTGGAACTACAGGTGTGCACCACCACGATTGGCTAAATTTTTTAATTTTTTGTAGAGATGGGGTCTCGCTATATGACCCAGGCTGGTCTCGAACTCCTGTGCTCAAGCCATCCTTCCTCCTTGGCTTCCCAAAGTGCTGGGATTAGAGGTGTGAGCCACTGTGCCCAGCCTCACAACAACTCTTCAAAGTAAATGTGAGCTCCACTTTCAGAGATGATGGCTCTGAGAGTCAGAAGAGTGAAGCAAATTGCCCAAAGTCTCAGAGCTGGGACAGGTAGGGCAGGTCCCGCAGCAGGGGAGGCGAGAGCCCTCAGGACAAGTCTCCCTGTTTTGTATTACTCTATCATTCATTGAAATCATCCTCTCTGAGAACTCTCCCCAAATTTGTGGCACAATCCCAGGATACACAACAGTGACTCTGGGGTTTTCACCAAGATGTGGTTAGACTTGCAGGTCTTTTGTAACAGGAAGAAAAAGTATTTGCATTAGGAAAGACACTGTTATCTTATACCGTTTTCATCTTCCTTCTAAGACCAGTTCCTGGTTAATGGGTGTGAGATGCATATAAGAGGCTGGACAAGATCTAATCTTTCTCACAGAGAAAAGGAATTGAGGGGTGGAGGACAGTGAGGGTGGGAGGAAGCTGGAGCCAAGAAGCTGCTCTGGAGAGGAGAGATATGAAAGAGGAGACCCAGGACCATGAAGAGAGACGGGGAGAGAGGGGAGCAGGGTGCAACCCAGGGAAGAAACTGAGAAAAAGATAGAAATATTTAAAGGTATTAATATTTTGTGAATTTTTTCCATAAGATGTGTGATGTTGTTCATCTTCTACTATGCACAGTTCTGTATTTTTTCTAATGTACTAAAAATAATCACAGTACAATTTCAAGTGTTTACCTGCATAGCACCTGAAGTTATTAATACCTCTCATACCTTCAGCGACAAGTGCATCATGGGAAACTCATTTACTTCTGTGGTATTAACTCCACCTCTAGGGTGATGATCGGACATCCATATTTCTAGCCGACTTCTTCCCTGAACTTCTCTGAATGGTATTAGATATCCAATACCATTTTTTCTGCCCCCATTCCATTCTAGACACACTGTCCCACCGTTGCTGTTCCCTTCACCTTTTCCCCTCAGTGCTTTGCCTCCCTGACTTCCAATGGTCAGATCTCAGCTCAAATATCACCTCCTCAGAGAAGCCTGCCTGGACTTCCTAACAAAGTAAGCCCACCTCCCCCAGTTATATCACCCTACCAATTACAAGACCACTCCACCAACTACATTCCCTCATTGCCTTCATTATACATGTCACAATCCATATATTTTTGTTTATTGCGTTGTTTGCTTGTTTATCTTGTCTCCATCTCCTAGACCATAAACTCCATGTGGACAAGAGATTCTCTTTTTTGCTAAAAGGACTTCGCACATAGTAGGGGCTCAATAAATATTTGTTGATTGAATGGACTAATTTATGCTGACTAACAATAAATGATTCTGTGAAGAGAGTGTCTGCAGGTTCATATCACCATTGATATGACCACACACTAATGAGTAAAATTTTACAGCACTTTGCAGTTTTAATAGCACATTTTCATATGTTATCAATGTTTTTCTTCACTAGAACCTATCAAGGAAGATATTATCTTTATTCCCATTTTACCCCTAAGGAAATTGAGTTCAAATAGGCAAATATAACTCAAGGTATAACTCACCTGAAAAGCTGTCAAAAATATGGACAACGCCAAGTGAATGTGCCTGTTGTTCTTTCTAGACTGACTAATCCTCCCGATTTGCCCAGGACTGTTCTGATTTTAATACTGAAAATCCTGCATTCTGGGAAAACCAGGACTGTCGTTCACCCTGTCTTACCCAGAGAGTCGTAGATAAGATGTAAGACACTTCATACAACCAGATCTCTGGCCATGCAAAATGCATGGACTAAAATTCATTTATAGGAGATGGGAGCAGGGATGGGATTTAAAACGAATCTAAAGATATCAAGTTACGTAATAGTTGACGAATCCACCCAACTTACTTTAAAGGAATGCTGGGACAGGAAGTCATCAATAACATTCTGAAAAGGAGCACACATTTACAGATGCCTGAACGATAAAGACGGTAACTAGGTCGGCCTGGCTATCAAGCCTCATGCTTTCAGACTGAATGTGATGATCCATCGAAAGCCCAAAGGTATGCTAGCAGGAGTGCAGCCATCCACGCAGGCACCCTGACCAGAAGGAACCAGAAGGAATTTATTATCCCAGAAAAAAATTTCTTTCTCTTCCAATTCAATTTAGCAATACCTTTATCAATACACCGATCTTAATCATTTTGGGAAAGTAGCTACGACAATTTCGCAAGTGTGGTGTGTGTTTCTGTGTGTGTGCATGTGTGTGTGTTTTGTAGGGAGGTAATTATTGCCTAGGTGGCATCGTCTGTTCATCTAGGGAGAGACTGTAGTGTTCATTCATGCCATTGGGTAATTGCAGTGAAGCAATTGTGTGCCACATTTTGAAAGAGGCATTTAAAAAAAAATCCACTGCTGAGATGACTCAGACTTAATTATCTTGGCTTTTCGGCAGCTGAGTTCAAGGCGCAAGGTGGAGAACACATCGGCTTCAAAAGCAGAAGGAATCAAAGGTGTTCCTCAGCTGTGGATACGTCTCCTGCTTGAGGTAAGACTCAGGAACAAACTTCGGGGCTCTGCGTGAGCATGATCTCCTAACAGGGATCTCTCACTGGAGATGTCCCAGCTCTGCCAGAACCCTGAACAATCAGCTGTCACATATCCTGGGTGGTTATTATTGTTTGCCTAGGGTTCTCTGTGTTTTGTTCATTCATTTGTTTGTTTGTTTGATGTCACGCATGCCCACCAGGATGCTTTTTAGGCAAGAGGTTAGTGAATACTGAACTGCTCTAAGAAAGAGAAAAGAGCTGGTTTGGACCACATATTTAGTTTTGCATCCTGGAGCAAAGTTAAGATGATTGCTCGGTGGGCTGGACTTATTTTTGCCTCTGTTTCAGAGAAGAACCTAGCACAATGGCAGAAAATTTTGTCTCATCTCTTGGTCAGTGTGGTTAGGACTAAGGAGCTGTGATGATCTAGAGGCTTTGGAGGCAGATCTCAAACCATATCAGTGGCCTAGATCCTGTCAGAGCAAAACTGCCCTCCCACTTGTCTGAATCGTTGAGCTTGCTGGTGTGAAGCCTGGAGTTTTGGGAGGAAAGATGCAGCAGGCGTTTTCCAGGTCCTTTGTCACTGGGAATCTTGCTATAAAATCAGATGTATGGGCTGGATCCCTTGAAATATTCCCCAATTCTGCTTGTATTTCATATTTACTGATTTAAACTTCTTACTCACATTTTGTCTTAGCCTATATGTTGGAATACTCTTATATTCTAGACATCTTTAAACCTGTTGAACTTAGTTTTTCAAGTGCCTCTGTTTCAAAGGCTGCATTTCACTCACTCATCACTCCCTGAAGCAGTTTTTCCAGAGTCTGTCAAAGCTCTCTCCCATGGGGAGTCGTGGTTAGCCAAGCTGCGAGTTTCAGGAATGTTCGAAATTGGACTGGCGTTCTCTTATTCCCAGTCATCAGAATGGCTCTGGCGAGGACCATTGAATTTAGGAGTGTTATTCTGTCTGTATGTTGGTATGGAAACATAAGGGCTGCTGAGGTTTTGAATCTTGGAAAGAAGCAACTCCTCAGAAGTAACAAAATAGGTAACTTGCTGGCAGGGTTTTTAAGTCACCTTGGAACCTTTCCTTTAACAGGCAACTAGCCCTGCCTTCGCTTGTCAGCCAAATTACCGAATCTTTTAGGAGTCATCACCTTGCTTGACAAGGTTCCTTTCCTCCCTTGCCCATAAATTATCATCCTAACCAAACAATTGAACTGAAAGTTGTGTCTAATCCATGCCTTTATACCCCAGTCATTTCCTCCACTCACAGAATTTCTAGAGCAAAAATATGTTTTTCTATCTGCAATTTGGGTTCCTGGATCATCATCAAAGTGTACCACTTCAGAAACTTCCTTTATCCAAGAAGGGAAAACAGGTTTTACTGCTGGAAGGGAATTTAAAACTGCACTTGTGCCCAAGAAAATACAAAAGGATTTGCACTTTGATGCTTAAGAATTTCCAGATGCTTATTGAATTTTTTCACACTGAAAATGGCATCAAGCAACTCCTATTTAAAATTCCCGGAGGAAAATGAAAAACCTTTTCATTCGATGAAAAGAAATTCATAAACACTAGGATTAGGAGCCAGAAAAATAAGGTTTGATTCCCAGGTGCCTGACTTCCTGTGGGATCTTGGACAAGTCCTCCAGATTCTCTAAGCCTCCATGTGTCTAAACTGGGGGTAAGATCATAATAACATCTGTCTGCAGCCATACCACCCTGAAAGCACCTGATCTCGGAAGCTAAGCAGGGTCGGGCCTGGTTAGTACTTGGATGGGAGGTCATAATAACATCAACCTCAAAGAATTATGAATTTTGTAAATGGTAAAGAAGTACAAATTTATCATTTCAGTTGTTATCCCATTAGTGAGTAATATCTCTGCTTTGGTTTATTATGACTTTTCACTGTGGAAACAGAGAACTCTATATATGATGGTTTAGTTTTTTCATTTTTTTCCAACCTTTCCTAGAACCTTTCTTAGTTAACCAGAATCTTGTGATCCAGTCAATTAGTCAGTTAGCAAAACATTTATTGAGGTCCTACTATGTACCAGGCAGAGATGTCCTTTCTGCCTTAATTTCCATACAGTCTAATAGGTACAGACATTTTTGTCTAATATTCTTTCCCATTGCTTTCTATGAAAGCATTGCTATGAAATGCTATGAAAATATTTTGCTGTTTTAAAAAAAAATCCCTCTGCTGAATGCTTTGGCATGACACATCCATTTATAATTCTTTGCCTACAGTGATATTAGCATGACTATATATTAGTATGGCCTCGCCATTTGTTAAAATATAGAAATGCTTCTGTGTTGCTTGGTAAATAGCCACTAACCTGAGCCCCAGGAATATTCCTCTCACTCCCATAGTCCCACCCATCTCAGCCTATTCCCCTCTCCAGGACCCCTTGACCACACCCAGGACAACTAAAGGATCAAGGAAGGCCGAGCACAGCAGGAGACTCACTGGACCTAGTCCTGCAGGAGGAACCTGCATCCATTCTGATGTAAGATGCTGTTAATATCACCCTGCCTGCAGGACACAGAGGGCTTCCCACCACCCTCTCCCACTCCTCACATTTCCTCCCACCCTCCGGTCACGCATCGCTTGGCTAGAGACCCTCCCCTCCCACTCTAGTCTTTTCCCCTTGGCTCTCACTGCCATTCTTCTATGCTTCCCATAATGTTGTCTGCACCCTGACCATCCCCAAGCCACCCCTCTTTCACCCTCTCCCCAGCCCTGCTGCCAGGTTCTTTCTGTAGCTTATCCTGCGGAACCCAAACCAACTCCACAGGGCTGAAACATCACACTGGATGCATATGGCCATATCAGTGTTAAAATATTGAAATGTCTCAGTATCTAATGGTAAAGACCCACTGCTCTGAGTGCCTCCCTCCAAGCCCCAGTGCCCCAACTATCTGGCCACTCCTCCAAGACATCCTCTATCCTCCCCCAATCCAGCAGCCAACCTCCTAGACCCCACTCTGGGACTGTGTTCAACATCAGTTCCAATGGGTGCCTACACTCTGTTAGTGTATCAATGTTTTGTTAATCACCTCTGCAAAGGACTACAATACAATGCAGAGTAAGGCAAGGGCTATTCCTTCATTTATTAATTCACTGATTCATTCCACCAGCACTTCCAATCGCCCACTCTCTGCCAGGCACTGAGCCAGATCTGAGACCTCCAAACTAAATGTGGTCTCTGCCTTCATGCACTTACGTTCTGGTAAGGGAGAGGCAGAGCCTAAGCAAGAAAAGAAATATGCACACATGAATAAACGTATATTCTGATCAAGCATTCAGGAGAAAATGAGATTTTCCTCAAAAGTTGGACATGGCTTCTGATAAAAAAACTGTGTTTAAAGTGGACCTTAAGGGTGCACAGGGTTTCTGCAGGCCTAGCTGGAGGGGGACAGCACAGGCAACCGCATTAAGCAGAAAGCATGGCATGTGTTTAGGGACCAGGACTTCAGTTTGGCTGGACAGTGGGGCACACAGAGGGGGCTCCTGGGAGATCAGGTGAGAGTTGACCAAGCCAGGCTTCTCAGACCTGAAGATGGACCTATGCACAGACAGGTCAAGACCCTAATTCTGAACCTCACGGCCTCCAGCACAACACCACGTGAACATGCACTCATCGGAGCACGCAGGTCCACTGTGAAAGTCAGGCAGTTTGGGCACTAGACAAAATGCCAGCCGAGAGGCTAAGTGGGGCTGTCCTTGCTCTCCCTGTCCAGCTGCATACACTGGGGTGGGGGTTCCTAAAGTACTTTCCACTGGCCCCACTTTGTGCCAACAGGCTGGCATCTTTCCAAAGGGGCACTTTTTCCCATTTCACACAAAAGTCCAAGATAGTCTAGCAATAGCCTTGCCTGGGCACTTCTGTCCCTAATCGGACTGCTCTGTTCTTTCCAAGAAAATTGTCTAGAAAACTCTTGTCTGTATCATCCCATTCCCACCTCCATGGCCTCACCTTTAAGCCTACACAACCCCCTCAATCAAACCTCTCACCCACTCTGGCCGAGCACCCCCCACCTCTTCCAGTGACCTCTTTCCGTTCACTCGGCTGCTCCTGAATCCTAGTCCTCTTCGAATCCTTACCTGACCACCTGGCCTGACCCCTCGCTCTGTCTAAACACATGGTTCTCATGACTTCCTCTTCCTTGCCCACTCCACAAGGTCACCTTCCTTGGCCTTCCTTGATTTGTTCCATGTTTGTGTGTTAACCCAGTGGTACCGGCCACCTGTGGGTCTCCAGCATGGGTGAATGCAGCAGTGAGATCTCATCCAGATTGTAAACTCCCAAAACCAGAGACGAGGCCTGTGAATGTATTGCTCACTTGGCTGTCATTAAAAGAAACCCACATCACTGTTGCCGTTGGGTCCTGTGCTTCATCTATCAAGAAAATGGGATGGCATTAACTCACTGGGTGCACTAATTCAGCTAGCATATATTGATCATTCACATATGCCAAGCATGGTGATATAACAGTGAATAAGATGTGATTTCTCTCCTTGGGGAGGATGTTTATTTAACCAAAATTTTTTTGTGTGTCTACTATGTGTCAGGCATTGTGCTAGACTCTGAAGTTATAAAAGTAAGACACAATCCCTCTGACAAAGGGACAGACAAGTAAAGAGATAATCACAATACAGAGTGGTACATACCAAGACCAAGGACTTCCCCCAGTGCTGTGGGAACCCATAAAGCTCCGATGGCCCAGTTCACAGCCTCGGGGAAGAGACATTCATTCATTCAATATTTACCCATTGCCCACTGTGTGCCAGTCGCTGTTCAGGGTGCTGAAGTGATGAAGTCCTTCCCATGAAGTCCAACAAATCCAGTAGAGGAGACACACAACAAACAAATCAAGCAAGACCCCTTCTCTACAAAAAATGTTTAAAAATTAGCTGGGTGTGGTGATGCACACTTGTAGTCCCAGCTACTCGAGAGGCTGAGGCAGGAAGATCACTTGAGCCCAGGAATTCGAGGCTGCAGTGAGCTGTGATCGCACCACTGCACTCCAGCCTGGGTGAAAGAGCAAGACTCTGTCTCTAAAAAAAAAAAAAAATTTAAACAAATTATCAACTGTATACTACACTAGATGATGGTAAGTGTTTGGGGGGGAAAAATTAAGCAATAGGGGAGGCATAGGCAATATCAGAGTCACAGGGAAGGTATCCTTGTTCTTCATGGAGTGGTAAGGAAACGCTTCACTGAGATGACACTTGAGGTATCTGAAAACATGAAAGACCTAGACATGTGGTTATCTGTGAAAGACTGTAACAGGCAGAGGGAACAGCAAGTGCAAAGACCCTGGGGCACAGGCTGCTTAGAGTATTCAAAAAAGCTAAAATTAACCAGTGGCGCTGGGGCCACATGAGCCAGGCGTGTGTGTTAAGGACGGAGGTCGATGAGGAAGTGGAGGTGTGGAGTAGGGAGGGCCTGTAGCTGATGGAAGGGCTTTGGCTTTTGCACTGAGTAATAAGGGGAACCACTGAAAGGTTTTAATGGGGTGGGGTGACGTGATCTGACTTTCATTTTAAGGCCCACCCTGGCTACGGTGTGGAGAATAGCCAGAAAGGGGAAAGGGATGGAGCTGGGAGACCAGTGAGGAGACATCACAGACATCCACGTGAAATGGCGCCAGCTTGGACCAGGGTATAGTGGTGGAGGGAGGAGATGAGACCCGCCTGCAGCAGGCAGCATCGTGTGTCAGGTGTTCAAATGGAAGCACGTGCACTGCGCAAAGAGTGGTGGGAGTGCAGAGGAGAGTGTGAGGGGAGACCGGTGTGGAATGACGTGGGGAGGGAAGTTTTCACAGAGGGGGCCATTGGAGCTGGCCCTGGAAGAGAGAATGTGTACATGCGTGTGTGTTTACACTGGGAGGGTTGAACAAAAAGCCCCCATGCGTAAGAGAACTGGCAAATTGAGGAGCAGTGAATAGCTCAGTGTGGCCAGCTCAGGACAGCACCACTTGGTCAGGAGAGGAGGGACAGGAGCTAAGAAGTTTGGGGCCAGTCGTGAAAGATCTCGATTGTTGAGCTAAGAGTTTAAATCCTGTCCTGTGGGCAAGGGGAGTCACCAAGGGTCGTCAAGCAGGTGGGTGATTGCCTCACAGCCACAAAGGCCATTTTTGTAAACTATCCACTAGTTTGTTCTAAAACTGTCAAGAATCCCCAATCCCCCAGCATCCTTCTCAGGGCGTATCTCGATCACTGAGTTTACTGCAAGGCTATTGTATTATATTGTATTGTACTATGTTATATTGTATTGTACTGTGTTGTATTGTGTTGCATTGCATTATTGTATTGTGTCATCATGTGTGTGTGTGTGTGTGTGTGTGTGTGTGACTACCCACTAGTCTGTGAGAAGCAGAGGGCAGGGGCCATGTGTGGGTCACCTTGACATCCTCAGCACCTAGAACCCATTCTGGTGTGTTAGTAAATGATGACTGGATGGATGAATTGATGGGTGGGTGGGCGGATGGATGGATGGATGGATGGAGTTTTAGAAGTGAGCAATGAAAATGGGAAAGCCTAGAAATGCTGGATGGAATTGACCAACGAGAAAGCAAGAATAATGAAGGAACCATAAATGTTGGTTAATTGCAGATGTGTACAAAGACGATCCCAGTCCTCTGGGGATGTTTCTTCCTGTGGAATCTCAGCATCTCATTCTCTCAGACCGCTTACCCTGGAATCAAGGCAAGGGCTACCCAGCGGGCACTGGACTACGGTGAGTTGGATGCTTTCCAAAGCCAGGCTGCAGCCCCCTGGGTGGGGTCCATGATCCAAACCCAGCAAGCAGCTCATAACTTGGGCTGTCTCACGACTGAGATGAGCTCTACTGTCAGGGGATCCAGTCCCTATGCAGAGGCTGCTAAGATGGCTGGGAAGAAAGTACTGCCTGAAAAATGCTCACCTTGACGGGAAGTATATCCACACACAGCCACAGATTCGCTCTCTCTCTCTTTCTCTCCTTCCCCCACACGTACACAATGAACATCTCAGGACTCTAAATATTATTAGAATGCATTATAGAATAGAAGAAAGGAGATTTGAGTAAAACTGACACCTTAGAGCGTCAGAAAGGGCTTGATTTCAAAAGAGACTTAGAATCCCCTAAGACTGTGTGCGGAATGTAATGTAGGTGATGATTTGTGCATTTTTCTCGAGAGATGCTCCACAACATTTATTAGATGTGCCAAGGAGTCTGAGGCACTGAAAGGTTAAGAACCACTCCTTTAGGGGCCAGAGGGTGTTTATAAACACTAGGGAGAGAAAAATATTGGAATGTGATTTTACTTGGGCTAAGGTGGGTGCAGATTGTGGAGAGGAAAGAGACCGCAAAATCAAAGTATACGGGCCTGTTTTGCTCCTGTAAAATTTTGCTTGCGATTAGCTGAATGTACGTTGACAGATTTTGCCCAGTCCTCTTTAACTAAAGCAGTCAACCCAAGCACTGCTAGTCCAACCAAGAAATGCCTCCCCTGCTATACCAGAAAATAAATAAATGAGGGAAGAAAAGAAGAAAGAAAGAAAAGGAGGAGGGGGGATTAATTTGGGGGAAACTCCTTGTTTCTCCCCTAGTACTTGGTCTGGCACAGGGGATCTGAAATTGATCGATCTTACACAGTTGTGATGTGAACCATGATGTGTGTAGAAATACATACCAGGAACGTGTGTGTGTGTGTGTGTGTGTGTGTATGCATGTGTATCTCGTTTCTACCTTGATGTGCCGATGTGGATAGAAATGCATATGAGAAATAGATACCTTGTAACCATATTAAGGTTGTGCAGGTTTTTTCACCCACTAGAGAAGAGCGGTTAAAAGAGCATATCTGAAATCCATCCACATGGGTTTGAATGTCGGTTCTGCCCCTTCCCTCAATACATGGCCCTGGACAAGTGGGTTTTCTCATGTGGAAAATGGGGTGATGAAATGGTGCCTGCCTACCTCTAGTGTAACATGAGGATCAAACGAGATCATCCATGGAAACATAGCATGGGGTGGTGGAGACTCTTTGAAGTCAGAATCATTTCTGGAGCATCTACCAAGGCGAGGCTCTTTGAATGCGCTTTCTGGGCCTTATGTTGATTTAATTCCAACAACGACCTTTTGAAGAAATTGTTGACGTTTTTCAGAGGAGGAGTCTGAAATTTCCCAAGTCACACACCAGTAAGGGGCTGAGGCAAGATATGAACTCAGGTCTGTTCTGCCTGATCTTAAAACTTATGTTCTATCCTCCGCTTCCTGTTCCTCCAAGCTCTGGCTAATGCCGCTCCCTGGCTGTGGGCTCTTGGGCAAGTCAGTGAACCTCTCTGAGCCTGAGCTGCCTCCTGTGTGAAATAGGGATAATAATACCTATGTCGTTGGGTTGCTGTGAGGATCCAAGGAGAGATGTATGTGGAGTATGTACAGTCTTGGCACATACAGGCACTCAATACAGATTAGCTACTATTATTTTATCTCATCAATTAGTTATGCCCCCCATTTTCCAGAAAGAGATCTGATGTGTCTCTTTATTAGTAGTACCTGCACAATATTTATTAAAATGGAGATGATAATAATAGTACCTACCCATGGAGTTGTTATGGAACATAAATGAATTAACATATTATATAAAACACTTAGAATAGGGTCTGGCAATAGCAAACGGCTAACAAATATTGGCTATTGTTATTCTCACATGTGTGAACAGACCCCTCATGATTACTATTGTCCTCATGTCACAGATGAGGAAACTGAAGGACAGAGAGACTATGTAACTTGCACAGTCACACAAGCTAGTCTGTGGCAAAGTTGGGATTCACACCTAAGCTCTCCAATAGTGTCTTTGGTTCTATCTTTACGTCCTTTATAGTCTATCTTTATAGCCCCATATTACAATATTGTTCATGGCCTTTTAGAGGATAAAATCTCTTCTACATCGCCAACGAAGATAGAATAACTGGAAATGAACTTAAACTGCAAAATAAGGAATAAAGGAAATCTTCCTTGAGAAGATTAAAATTAAAAGATCATATTCAGAAGGCCGAGGTGGGAGGATTGCTTGAGACCAAGAGTTTGAGACCAGCCTGGGCAACCTAGCAAGACCCCATCTCTAAAAAAAAATTTTAACAATTTTTTAAAAATTAAAAGATTATTTTTCATTAACTATGGAAGTTACTTTTCTCAAGCTCTTTAATGTGGGCAAGGGCTCTTTTCCCCCATGAGCTCAGAGAAATGTGTTCTGTGGTGCTTCCATATAAAGAAACTGATGGATTATTCAAGGATAAAATAAAAGTGGTGGTGTAACTTTTTTTGAGTTGAGGGATCCTTTGAGAACCTGGTGAGAATGTGGCTCCTCTCCTCTGAAAAATTAGACACCCGTACACACACACAACTTTCTCAGCCTTTTATTAGACTTGTAGGTAGCTCAAGAGTTCCCCACAGCCCGTGGACCTTAGGACAAAAACTCTTGAGCTTAAGGAATCTGGAAGGAATGAAGAATGTGGAATTTTCTAGAACTGGCCGTAGCAAACGGACTCCAGAGCCAAAGACCTTAGCTTTGACTACTGGCTCCTCTAGTTCTTAGCTGTATGATTTGGGCAAGAAATAACCTCTCTGAGACTGTTTTCTCATCTGTAAAATGTGCATGCCGATAATAGTACAATATGTTAAAGAGTATTTTGCACTTTCCCTAGCACACGGTCATGTAATAAAACCCTTTGGCCCTGGCCACATAATGAAAATCTCTCATAATGTTAGCTCTGTGGTCTTGAGCAAATTCTTTAGCCTCTCTGAGGACCAGTGTTTTCATCTTTAAAGCAGGGATTATAATACCCACTTTTCAGGGTTGCTATTTGCTAAGTATCTAAGAGCATGTCTTAATAAGTTGCATTTGTGTGGTTAATGATACTGTGCATGATTATCTTTGTTATTATCAATAGATACTTTCTCATTTCCTTCACAGGTGTTCAAGCTGGGATGGAGATGATTGAACAAATGGTCAAGGAAAGGAACATCCCGGATATAAATGGTTCTGAGTCTCTTGAATTTCTAAAGGTTGATTATGTGAACTACAATTTTTCAAAGTAAGTGAAAGAAAAGAGCATTTTGTCTCACCTATGAGAAGCTCAAAAGAAACAGTGCAGGGACTTGGGGCTTCTGGCCCCATGACTTCATCAGAATCCAGCCTCCTTGTCGTTTTCTGCTTCAGCAGCCTCAGCTCTGACTCCTACTCTCAAGTTTGCCTCATGGCTCAACATGGCCACTCCAGTTCCAGCCACCAAATCCATGTTTCAGGCAGCTGGAAGGAGGGGAAGGCAAGGGTAAAAGGGCTCTTATAAGCTCAGTCAGTCTCCTCTTTTAATGAGGTTTTTCTGAAGCTCTACTTTAACAAAATTCTGCCCATACAACAATTGTCAGAACTTAGTCATATGACCACTTATTAGCAAGGAAAACTGAGAAATCAGTTTTCCAACCAGACAATTTCGTCATCCCCAACAAATTCACGGATGGTTAGGATAGAATGGAAATGGATGTTCAGCAACCGACAACCTCTGCCATAGTCACCAATAACAGCCCCAAAAGCGGTATAGAGAGAGGATGTCTTTGTCCATCTTGAGCTCAATCTTCAAGGTTAGGGGAGAGCCAAGCCTTTCTGAGGAGTTCTCTGTGACTGTGATTCACAATTTGCCCCAACACTTTAACAATCCAATGATCATTCCCTGCTACTCCAACCCTTTGGAGTAATAATTTCCCTGCTGTCAATGATAACATTCTATAAATCCAAGAGGATCTTTTTATGGAGGAAGAGAGATGGTGATATAGGGAAAGTTCCTGCCGATGCCCTCATCTGTATAAAGTTAGCCATTCAACAAGTATTCACTGAGTGCCTACTATATACCAGGCTTTGTTCTAGACATAGGGGATAATGTAGTGAACAGCATACCTGCCCATAATGTCCAGTGGGAGAGATGAACGTTAACTATTACTGTGCAAACATGATGGAGTGTACTTCACAAACCTAGATGGTATAGCTTACTGCACACCTAGGCCATATGGTATACCCTGTTGCTCCTACGCTACGAATTTGCACAGCATGTTACTGTACTGAATGCTGTAACACGGTGGTAAGTATTTGTGTGTCTAAACGTATCTTAACATAGAGAAGTACATTAAAAATACAATATTATAATTTTACGGGACCAATGTTGTATATGCATTCCGTCATTGACCGAAATGTCATTATACAGTGCATGTGTGTACATATGTGGCTCACATTCCTCCTGGAAGGTGCTATTTTAGAAGGTGATTTACAAATATCATTTATACACATAGAGATATAGAAATATATAGATATACACACACATGCCCTTTGACCCAACAATTCTACTCCTCAGCATCCTCCCTAAGGAAGCGCATGCACAAAAGCAGTAGGTATGAGGATGTTCGCTGTAGCATTGTTTATAATACAGAAGTACTGGAAACAACCTAGATGTTCACAACAAAAGAATGGTTTTTTTAAATGGTCCATCCACAGCTTGGAATACTCTGCTGCAGTTATAAAGAATTGGTTAAGACCTGTATGTAACAAAATGAAAATATTTCCAAGATACATGAAATGAATCTCAGTTGTCCTCCTCTCACAGTGGGATTCGTGATGTGTGCTAGAGAGTAGGTAGAAAGGATGCGTAAAGAGGAAACAGCAAACAATCATTTTTTATCAGCTATCACAGTTATGTTCTAATATTTTCCTAATCTTAGTTCAGAATGATGCCTTTCTCCTGTGCAGCAATTATACACATATGAACTCATTTTGTCTCCCCAACCTATTATACCTGTGAGTAACACTTTGAGTGATTGACTGCAAGAGATTAAGTGCCTTGCCCAAGGTTGTTCAGCTAGTACAAAACTTGGCTCCAACTCAAGTGCTCTTTGCACAGTATGTGAAGTAGCATAGCCTTGTGGTTAAAAGCACAGTCTGAAGTCAGACTGAGGAGGATTCCAGGTCTGGTTCTACCACTTATGTATGACTTCAACCACTTTTCTTATCTTCTAATCTCTGAAATGGAGATTGCAAAAACAGCAACGGCCTCATGGGATTATTCTGAGAGTTGAGATGAGCTAATGCGTGTAAGGTGCTTACCACAGTGCCTGGCAGATAGTAATCGCTCAATACATGTTCATAATAATTTATCATAGTGCATACAGCCATCCACCTGTGTAGATAACATGCAACCCACTCCCTCCTAGCTTCCTGTTTGACAGCCCAGAGAATCTTAGGGGAAGTCAACTCTCTAAGTTTCTCAACTAGAGAAGATACTACACACATAGAGGGTATTTGCAGGAGAGAAGGCACGTTTCTGGTTGTCCCAACGACAGGTGGAGAGAGACACTTATGGCATATGTGTCAAAGTGTCCTGCAATGAGTACAACAGTCCTCTTCAAATATAGCTGTCCATTCCAAAATACTAATATCACTCCCTTTGAGAAACACTGGAACTACTGAAGGAAAGATAATGATGGCAATGCTGTACCTGTTTCTGCCTCTAAAGAAGTAGATTACTGGATGATTTACAAATTTATTTCTAAGCTTGCTCGTTTCTCCCCTCAACCAGATACAAGGGACTTCCTGCCAATAGTTCGAGGGGAATGAGGAGGCAGTGCCTAGAGATCACACTGCAGATGGGAGGTTCCTGAATTGTGAATTCAAGAATTTGCAATTGACTTCACAATTGCTTAGTGTGGGAGTTCTACAACTGCATTTCTGATTTTGCTTGACTTAAGTGATGTGCCTGAAGAGTTACCCTAACTTACCTGTTTCTTGTTTTACAGCATAAAAATCAACGCCTTTTCATTTCCAAATACTTCATTAGCCTTTGTGCCCGGGGTGGGAATCAAAGCGCTGACCAACCATGGCACTGCCAACATCAGCACGAATTGGGAAATCAAGTCTCCACTCTTGTGAGTATTCCACTGAAATGTCTGCTGCCGTTCTGGGGGCAAATGGAGCAAAAATGGAAAGTGTATAAATTTGCCGATGTTTTCAATGTCAGGCTTCTTTCTCTCAGTATTAACAATCTTTCTCAAGAGCATTTTTTTCCAGGTGAGATTTAAATCAGGAAATCCGTGCAGGGGTGTAACAGAGGGTGTGAAAAGCATCCTTCCCTTAAAGGCAGAGCAACTGCTCAAATGTCACTTAAGATTTCCTAAGAACTAGAAGTCCCTGACTGTAGGAGGAAGCAACCTGTGCCCAGCATTTTAGACCTACCAACAAATCACTGCCCAATCTTGAGCACACTTCCCCATCTACGGGGGCAACTAATGGGAAATGGAGCCCTCCTAACTCACAAAGAGAGAGGTTGAAGGATGGTAGTCAGCTTAAGCCCAATTCTCCCCCAACCAAAAAGCCTCTGCACCCTCATGTAGAAGAAAGAGTCAAATTCAAGGTACGTCTACAGACCACCTGCCATGTACGAGTTACTGTCCTGGGTGTAATGCTTATTTCTTCCTCGGTTGATGGCCCAGAAGAACATATAACGCATTCATGTATCCAGCAGGTCAGTCAATGAGCAATTGTTGAGTGCCTGCTGCATACCATTATCTCCATCCTTAGCACTTCAGTATTGTAGATGAGAATGGCATGTTTCCCCATAAACAACATAGATTCATGTATTCATTCACTTATTGGGTGACTTGTCAACCATATGTTGAATGCTTATTCTGTGTCAGGCCATGCGCTAAGTCCTGGGGAAACACACAGTCCACTCCCTCAAGGAGTTCACAGACTACATCTAGCTGTCACTTCCCCATCTATGCCCCTCCTGAATAAGGTGTTGCAACTTTACCCCTGATGTTTTTTCTCCGAACAAACATGGCATATGAAGGGTGCTCAGTACATGCTCAACCACTACCAGGGCGAGAGCACCCAGGATGAAATGCCTACAGTATCCCAAGGGCTGTTATCGTTCACATGTTCATTACTTCATTTGTTCAGTAAATATTCATTCAGCACCTACTCCGTCCCTACCTGCTACAGGTGCCAGGAAACCAGAGGTAAATGTGACAAAGTTCTCACACTCCAGGAGCTTAGAGAGTCTCTGGGTTATTAGAGAAACAAGATCTAACTCCATGCCTGGCCCAGCCTTGGGTAACCTTGCACTTTTTCTCTACATAGCCGAGATGCAGGAGGAGCGGATCTCTTTCTCTCCGGGGTCTACTTTACCGGTATTGTTATCCTGACCCGAAATGTCTCTGGTCATCCAACCCTGAAGCTCCAGGACTGCTATGCCCAAGTGAGCCATGCCCACGTCTCATTTTCTGGAGAACTCAGGTGAGTGGGAGCACCGTGTGGGCAGTGGCTAGTGTGGGCTGGATACTCACGCAGCACCCAGGGGAGGTTTATAACTGACAGATTATGGTGCCTAAGTAAGTTCTTTCTCTTTTTTTCTTTTTTTCCTAGTGTCCTATATAACTCCTTTGCTGAGCCCATGGAGAAACCCATTTTAAAGAACTTAAATGAAATGGTAAGTCCTTTGCAACTTAATAACAATTTTTCAAGTCCTTTTTGTGTGCCAAACACTGTGGTAGGTGCTGGGAATGCAGAGATGAATAAAACAGCAGCCTTGACCGGTGCGGTGACTCACACCTGTAATCCTAGCACTCTGGGAGGCTGACGCGGGCGGATTGTTTGAGCTCAGGAGTTCGAGACCAGCCTGAGCAAGAGCGAGACCCTGTCTCTACTAAAAAAAATAGAAAGAAATTATCTAGACAACTAAAAATATATAGAAAAAAAATTAGCTGGGCGTGGTGGCTCATGCCTGTAGTCCCAGCTACTCGGGAGGCTGAGGCAGAAGGATCGCTTGAGCCCAGGAGTTTGAGGTTGCTGTGAGCTAGGCTGATGCCACGGCACTAACTCTAGCGGGCAACAGAGTGAGACTCTGTCTCAGAAAAAAAAAACAAAAAAAACAGCAGCCTCTCCTTGAAGTTTCTCACCATAGGATGGGCAAACAATCCACACAAATTTATTAATTATGTACCTATTGCATGACCAGTGCTTGACTAGGCTCTGTTGGGGATATGAAAGAGGAATAAACTTGTCTTTTTAGAAAAAACAAATTTAAACTTGTGAAACAATAATGGAATGAGTACTTGAATTTAATACATCGTTACATGATATTCAGATTAAACTGAAGAGGTTCAGAGGAATGAAAAAGTTAAAGAAATAGGACCTGGAAGTGTCCTGGGATATATATTTTTTGAGAGGATGCACAACTTGAACTAGACCTTGAAGTATAGTAGGATTCATATAGGTAAGCAATGAGGGAGAAAGAAAAATATTTCCAGGAAATAGAATAAGTTAGGAAAGTAGAATTGTCTTCCAAAGCTATAAGTATCCTGATTCCAGAAGTCAGTGTTTGAGCAAGGGAATGATGGAGTTGGCTGTGCACTTTCTGATCCTGACCGCATCCTCCCCGAACCCTTTACTTGTATTTTGGGGGCGACAGACAGGGATGAGGAGGACTGGAAAAGAAGGAGGATTCTTCTGAAAAACGCCAGGACAGTGTCTGGCTATCGCCATGTCTCTGGTGCTCAGCCCGGTGTTTGGCAGACGGTAGGTGCTTAATGAAAGTCAGTGAGGAAACCAACACTCAAAAGCATCAAGCAGCTTGTCCACGCAGGTTGCACGGCTAGTCAGGGGACTCTGAAACCTCACAGTCCTCCTCCATCCTTACCTGACAGGTGCTGAGGGCCAGTGAACAGGCACATTAAAGGGTGACTGGGAAAGTGTACTGTCACCTCAAGGACCCCGCACTTGACCATTCCTCTGTTTGAAACAAGGTGTGGTCCTTTGGCCTCTGTTGGGAGGCCAGTGAAGAATGAATTACATCACAGCAGCCAACAGTCAAGTTTGCCTGGAATTTATAGATGGCTTAGAGATCACAGATGCCTTGCTTCCGTGGTTTTGTCTGTGCCACTGGAAGATAGAAAACAACACTCAGACCACAGCTGTCCAGCTGCGTCAGACCAGATCTCAAATCCTGGCTGTACAACTCCTGCCAACTCACTTGGCCTCTCTGAGCTTCGCTTTTCCTGTCTGTAAATAGAGGACAATAATGCCTGTCTCTCAAGGCTGCAGTGAGGATGAAATGGGGTTAGAACAACAGCTAACATTTATTGAATGCTTCCTCTGAGCTGGGCAATTTCCCATGGATTACCTAGATTTCTACTCACAACTTGATGAGGCAGATACAGTGATCATCCTCATGTTGCAGATGAGGAAACTGAGGCCAGAGGGTACAAGTAACTTGCCCAGTCAAGATTCACCCCAGGCCACCAGGCTCCCCAGCCGCTACTGCAGCCGCTCTCTGCGCACATCAGTGAGCACACGACCGGCACATCGGTGTTGGCACTTGTGCCCCTTCCTAAAGATAGTGGTCTGATTCAAGACTAATTTTCTAATTCCAGAAAGGGAGAAACAAAATAGATCTCCAAACAGGTCTCTGGTCTAATGGGCTCTCAAACTAGCCCAGGGTAGCCGGTAAAGTTCCAGCTCTAACCACTCCAGGCAGGACCTGGGAGGTGGGTGGCAGCCCCGGCAGTCAGGAAAGACACAGTGACTCCAGAAGCAGGTTCCTCAGGAGTGACAGCAACAGCACGGACTGGGCACATGCCCTATCATGTCACGGAGAGAAAAGCCAAGGCTCTTTTATGGGGCTGACTGGGTGTAGTCCCAGTCGCTATGAAGTTTATCCAGCATTCAATGACATGCTGCCCACACATATGTAACTCGAGACCCATAAGCATCGACTAATTTAAGGGGAAGTCTTGATGACCAAAGGGACAATGTCTCCTAGCCAGAAGGCCTTTGTGTGCAAGGTCTAGGCCCATCAACAAGGGTTTCCAGGACAATATGATAACCTGCTTTTTTCTTTCTTTCTTTTGTGGCCAGCTCTGTCCCATTATCACAGGTGAGGTTGAAGCTCTAAATGCCAACCTGAGCGCACTGGAAGGTGAGTCCCAGAACTGTCTGTTTCTCTTCCCACTTTCAAATGCTGGTGCTGAGTTTGCTTTTCAAGACGGTCTCTAGCTCCATTCTGCTTGACACTCTGCAAATTAGAGCCCTTGGAAAGTGCGTGGGAAGACACGCCCTGTGCATAGGACATGCTTTCTTTGGCTAATAACTAACTTCGCCACTGCAAGAGGGGGAGGCTCCAGGGGACAAGATGCAGGCCCAGGAATTAAACCCTCAGCAGCTCTAATCCAAGCTCTGGCACTAAATCCATTCTCTTCAGAAGGATTAACACTAATCTTGACCAGGCTGTTCTCGGGTTCTAACCCCTGCAGTGGCTGCCTTCAGCACCAAGTCCAACGATCTTAGCATGGACTGCAAGGCTCACCATGCCCTGCTTCCTGCTCACCTCCCTCTGCTTCATCTTGCACCTTCCTGTGCTGCAGCAATCCGCTGCACCCTCACCCTCACCCTTGCTCTTGCTGTCCTCTCTGCCTGGAAGAGCTTACTCTGCCCTCCATCTATTCATTCCTTTGACAGATATGGATGGAGTGCCCAGTTCTGTGCCTGCACTATGCTAAGCCCTGTGGGGTTCAATCCCTTCCACTCTTTCCTCCTCAACCTCCCCTGGTCAGATCCACTCCTCTTTATCTTTAATACTCAGATCAAGGCTGGGAGTGGTGGCTCACGCCTGTAATCCTAGCACTCTGGGAGGCCGAGGCGGGCGGATTGTCTGAGCTCAGGAGT
This sequence comes from Propithecus coquereli, assembly GCF_000956105.1. NCBI lineage: Eukaryota > Metazoa > Chordata > Mammalia > Primates > Indriidae > Propithecus > Propithecus coquereli. The sequence goes on along the minus strand of NW_012146967.1, from coordinate 2,794,200 downwards.
TCGAAACCAGCCTGAGCAAGAGCGAGACCCCATCTCTACTAAAAATAGAAAGAAATTAATCGGACAACTAAAAATATATAGAAAAAATTAGCCGGGCATGGTGGCGCATGCCTGTAGTCCCAGCTACTCGGGAGGCTGAGGCAGGAGGATCTCTTGAGCCCAGGAGTTTGAAGTTGCTGTGAGCGAGGCTGACGCCATGGCACTCTAGCCCGGGCAACACAGTGAGATTCTGTCTCAAAAAAAAAAAAAAAAATACTCAGATCAAGGCCGGGAGGGGTGGCTCACGCCTGCAATCCTAGCACTCTGGGAGTCCGAGGCTGGAGGATCACTTGAGCCCAGGAGTTGAACACCAGCCTCAGCAAAAGCAAGACCCCATCTCTGCTAAAAATAGAAAAAATTAGCCAGGCATGGTGGTGCATGCCTGTAGTCCCAGCTACTTGGGAGGCTGAGGCAGGAGGATCGCTTAAGCCCAGGAGTTTGAGGTTGTTGTAAGCTAGGCTGACACCACGGTACTCTAGCCTGGGTGACAGAGTGAGACTCTGTCTCAAAAAAAAAAAAAAAACTCAGATCAAGCATGGTCTCTTCCAAGAAATCTTACCTGACATCCCCCACCCCACAAAGTTATGCCTCCTCTCTGCTTTCATGGTGCTTTGGGCGTATCTCTCTCTTTGCACTCCATGCACTCATTCACCAATAGTTCACTGAGCACCTGAGATAGGCCGGTCACTGTTCTTGGTGGTGGGGGTGTAGCAGTAGCCTAGGGGACAGACATCTCTGACCCCTCCTGAGACTAGTGGTTGGAGACAGACAGCAAGCAAGGTAAGTAAGTAAAATCTGTATTGCAGCAGTGATAAGTGGTAAAGAAGAAAACTGAAGCAGGGCAGGAGCTGGGGAGGGGTTTCCATGTTAGATAGCATGGCCAGGTAAGGCACCACTGAGCAGGTGACATTACTGGAAGAACCTGAAGGAAGTAGGGAGTGAGCCACTGCTGGATCTGGATGAAGAACATTCTAGGTGGAGGAAACTGCAAGCACAAGGGCCCCAAAGCAGGAGCATGCCAAGTGTCCCCGGGGGAGATGTGAGGAGCCCATACTAGGAGCAGAGGGGATGGGGGCGAGGGAGCAGGACATGAGGCCAAAGATGGGGAAGGGATGGTTAGATCATCAGGGCTCTGTAGGGCACTGCAAAGCCCACCTCTTAGTCTGAGATGGGAAGCCTTTGGAGAGCTCTGAACAAAGCTGGCATGATGTCACTCACAGTTTAAGGACATCATTCTGGCTTCCATGCTAATAATAGAGAGGAAGGAAGGGGGCTGGGGGGGAGCATGGAGACCACTTAAGACACGAGTGTAGTGACCCATATGGGCCATGAAGGCAGCTGGTCTGGGAGAAGTGATGAAGATGGCAAGACTTGTTCAGACTCTGGATGTGCATTGAAGGTCGAGATAACAGTATTTGCCAACAGATCAAATGTGGGTCACAAGAGGAGTGAAGGGGGACTTTGGGGTTTTACCCTGAGCAACTGGAAAAGAGGAAGAATGGAATTGGCATTTACTGAGATGGAAAAGACCACAAGAACAGGTTTGTAGTAGGTCCATCAGGAGCTCAGCGTAGATCTGCTCTTACTGTGCTGTTAGAATTTTGTACCTATAGGTCTGTGTCCTCTCCCAGACTCTGAGTTCCTCGGGGACTGGAACTTTGACTCATTTCTGTGTCTCCAGCATCAGGCACAGCACCGAGCCCATGCTAGGGTAATAAATATTGGATTGATAAATGGATGCAGAAGCATGGAATGAAGTGAATGGATTGGAGAGGTAGGGAGAGAGAAAGAAGATGTCGTGAGGAAAGAATTAGTCAAGGGGTCCCATGTCCCAGCTTGTCTTGTGCAAGTTTCTTTACCTCTGAGCCTCACTTGCCTCACCTGTAAAATGATGACTGTCCTGCTTCCCTCACAGAGTGAGGACTTGAAAGCATTTTAAAACTACGGTGACAGAGGATAACATTGTCCCCTTACCTTAACAAGCCACTCCATCGCTTCTTGCTTCTCATCTCCATCTGTGGAATAAAATGAACATGACATGCAAGAAGAGAAGACATGATACTTGGGTCCCTTCCTCTAGAACATACAGTGTTTAGGAAAGCGGCTCTCCCCAGGCCAGGTGGGAAACCTGAGCACTGCATGACAGAACGTCCAACCTGTTTCAGATGCCGAAATCATGCTTTCTGGGAACTTCATCCACCCCTGTCGCCTGGTCTCTTTGTCTTCTACTTTGTCCTAAAAATGATAATACAAAAAATTACTTGAATTAGAAGCACTGTGCATGAGAATTCCCTTGGCCTCTTCAACTTCATGGATTTTATTTTCTCTCTTACAATCTCTTTTTTAAAAACATTTCTAATTACAACAGCAATGCGTACTCATTATAAAAATATAAAGCACTAACCACATAGATATTCATAACATCAAACTGGAAAGTCTTTCCTTATACCAACCCAATATATAGGGCTTGATATTGGTAAGGGACTTTTGTTTGTGCTGATTCACTTTTTTGAAAAGAACTATGTATACATTTTGTGTGTTTGTATGTGTGCACACCTAAAAAGGTATGTAGTAGTCTCCCCTTATCTGTGATTTTGCTTTCCATGGTTTCATTTGCCTGCAGTCAACAGTGGTCTGAAAATATTACAATATCTCAATTTGTATCTGAGAGAGAGAGAGAGACCACATTCACACAACTTTTATTACAGTGTATCAGTGTTTAGTAGTGTCCACAGTTTCAGGCATCTACTTGGGGTCTTGGAATGTATCCACCAAGAATAAGGGGAGACTACTGTATACCAAACTTTTACTGATGTTTCTCTCAGAGTAGTATGATTGAGAAAGATGTTTACTTTCTTCTTTATCTACTTTTCCTGGATTTTCAAAAGTGAATATGTTTGACTTATGAAAAGGGGGAATTGATATTTTAAACATAAAATTAAAAATCATATTGTTCTGGCTAGACATTATACATATACTATGCTTTTAATGAATGGAGATTTTCTTTTTCCTTTGTTGGTTATTTAGTTTTAACCAAGATTGACAACTATACTCTGCTGGATTATTCCCTAATCGATTCTCCAGAAGTTACTGAAAACTACCTTGACCTGAATTTGAAGGTAACTTTCATCGGAATCCTCATCCTGGCTGTCAACAGCCAGTATTTAGAGCAGCAGTCCCCAACCTTTTTGGCACCAAGGACAGGTTTCATGGAAAATAATTTTTCCACGGGTGTGGGGTGTTGGAGGGAGGCGGAGCTCAGGCAGTGATGTGAGCGATGGGGAGCAGCTGTAAATACAGATGAAGCTTCGCTCACCCGCCCACCGCTCATCTCCTGCTGTGTGGCCCGGTTCCTTAGTTTCATGGAAGACAATTTTTACATGGACCACAGATCAAGGGGTGGGTGGGGGTGGGGCTCAGGCAGTGATACACAGTCCAGTTCCTAACAGGCCATGCACCAGTACCAGGCCACCGCCCAGCAGTTGGGGACCACAGATTTAGAAAACAAAGATTATGTGCAGAAGGAGTTATAGATACATGCTCTTCAAATGATTAAATTTTCTTTTGAGCAACTCCCCCATGTTTATACCTTTTCAAAAGACTCTTTTTCCTGATTTGGATTGTACAACACATGTCTTCCTTCTTCAAAAGAAGTATCAGGATGTGTTTGCTTCCAGGAGGAGGTTTGAGGCTAGGAGGCAGCAAGTAGAGTGGTCTGCATTTACTAGAACTTAATGCATCAGTTGGTGGTACATGTTGGTACTTCCATACCTAACTCTCAGGTTAGTGGATTTAACTGAGGGCCATAAGCACATGGAAATGGTGTTCACTGATCCTAGAAAAACAATTGTTGTGCTTATGTTTAGTTTTGCCCCAAAGTTAATGTCATTGTCTTTTAAAATGCATATTAACTTATATTTCATTCACCAGAGCCGTTCAAATCAGTTCACTGTTGTACAAGACAACATTTTGTAATAATGCCCTATAGTTCATGAGGGCAGTATTGGAAATGCCACAAAAATGCTTTAAACCATTTGGAGTCTTGGGTTTTTCTGAGTCTTTCTATGACTCCCCAGGTACCCAACAGACGCAGATTTTGAAGATCGTGGGTTTGACACCTCTACACAGCACCTCGGGAACTACTCAGAGGTGTCCCCTCCAGCTAAATGCACCTCCTTCCTTTGTCTGAGAAAAGTGCCAACAGGACCTTCTCACTGGGTCACCAGGTCACTGACTGGTCCTGAGGAAAAAAAAATTAGAGTCAGGGTTAGGATAAACAGGGTAAACAGTTGTGCCCAAATATGCTCAAGAGTCATCAGAGCTTTGAAACATAGTCCCTGGTCAAGGAGTCAAAAGGCCTTATCATTTTTCATCCCCACTGAGTTTCTGGAAATTTTCTTTTCTGATTTGAGAGCCTTCGCCTTCTTAGTTCTTCACATTTGAGTCCTCACCTGACGCACTGGTCTTTCTCTCTGTTTCCCCACAGGGCGTGTTCTACCCACTGGACAACCTCGCCGACCCCCCCTTCTCACCAGTTCCCTTTGTGCTCCCAGAACGCAGCGACTCCATGCTCTACATTGGAATCTCCGAGTATTTCTTTAAATCTGCGTCCTTTGCTTATTTCACAGCTGGGGCTTTCGACGTCACTCTCTCCACCAAAGAGGTGAGGAGAGTAAACTGATGAAGACAATTGGCGCCATCACTCAACCTTTTTATGAGTATCCCAATATGGCATTTTTATTCCACAGTTTTGATTCCTGGGCCTTTTTAGGCTCTCACTCCCAGCTAGACGATGAGTGGAGGACAGAATTGTGGAAGGAATGTCGTTACAGGTTGCGTATCCCTTGTCTGAAATGCTTGAGACCAGAAGTGTTTTGGATTGGGGATTGCTTTTTAAGATTTTAGAGTATTTGCAATATATACTTACCAGCTGAGCATCCCTAATCTGAAAATCCAAAATGTTCCAGTGAGCATTTCTATTGAGCGTCATGTTGGCACTCAAAACTTTTGGGATTTTGGAGCATTTTGGACTTCAGGTTTTCCGGTTAAGGATGCTCAACTTGTATTCACTGGGGAGTTATTGGACTGCCAGATCTGCTAAATTTCAGTTTTTTCATAATAGCTCACCACCGTTCTAGATTAATCTTAAATATTGCCAAGACCCCCTTCGACCATTTCTTTCCTGTGACCTTAGGTAATTTCAATTTATTTATAATAACTTCTATATGCCAGAGTTTTCTTATCTGGAAAAGGGGGATAATAATAGTTCCATACTCATAGGGTTGATATGGGCATTAAGAGGTTTAAATATATGTAAAGTATTCAGACCAGTGCTCAGCACAGATTAACATGACTGTAACTTATCATCATCATCATTATTCTTTGTGTTATACCAGCATAGAGTTCTCCTGATTGTAATCACAGCTGAGCTGTCTACAATGACCAGTAATAGTACAGATACTCTGATTCCCTTTGTCATGCACCTCCCTTTTGTAATGGGAGCATTCTCTCCAGTCAGTCAGCCAAAAACTTATTGAGCACCCCTTTTAAATCTTCTCGTTCTATACATCTTAATTATACAAGTCATTATAAATCTTGTGTTCAAAATGTTAAGTGTGGCGGCACCAGCTTCTTTACAATACCGAAAATTAGACACCTCTGGCTTCAGACTTGAAAACCATTCATCTGTCAAGGTAAATTACTTAAGCAACCTGTATCTCAGTAATCTCTGAGAATAAGGACAATAGCACAAGATTTATTGTCAATGACTGTTGAATATTTATACATGGATTGTACATATATAGTATTTATGTTGTTCCCAAGGTGAAAAGGAATATAACTTCCTATGTGACCTTGGGCAAGTCACTTTACTTTGCTGGGCCTCAGATTCCCTATGGTTGAGCTATAAAATGATAGGTCACCTTCAAACACTAAACGTATCATGGTGCAACAGCTCCACGATTCATAAAACTATAGGGAACACTGCATTTTCCCTGAAAAGACAATCCAGGTAAAAACCTTACAGTGACATGATGGACTTTATTTTCCAGATTTCCAACCACTTCGTTCAAAACTCTCAAGGCCTTGGCAACGTGCTCTCCCGGGTGAGTGCTCAAGGTTTGATTTTCACTGCAATTACTTCTGGAAGACTTGTGGGTTCTTTATATTCCTTTTTGGTCTAAGCATGAGTCCAGCTTTCCATTCTTAAGAGCTGTTTTCTCTTAATCAAATATCCACAAATATTTACTGAACAATACAAGTTAAAGTACAATTAAAGGCACCGTAAGCTCACAAAATAAATCTCCTGTTCCTTCCACTAGGTTACACCACACTTGAAATACTTAGCTTAAATAAAAGATATATTCACTTAAATGAAAGATTTAATCCTTAAATGAGAGATTAGTGCCCTACCTGGGACTTTAGTAAAGCAACTATTAGTATTATGCTTTCCTAGCATACTAAACTATTGAACATAATGTACCTGTAGGCTCAGGTTTGCCCTTGAGGACAAGGACATGTTCATGTAGCATCCTGGTTTTAGAGCAAGGACCTCGAATCAGACAAATCTAGATTTGAATCCCAGTTCTACAACTCATTCTCCTAGAACCTTGAGAAAAGCATTTAACCTCTCCCGAGACTCATATTCTCCGTTACAAACCAGGGATACTGATAGACTTTGCCTCACAGGGAGTTTGGAAGATCAAACGAGAGAATACATGAAGCCCCTGGCATGGCGGGTGGCATGAAGCATTGTGTTCAGTAACTGTCAGCTGTTATTATTGCTTGCTTTTTGTTATTTTTATTATTATTAAAGAGCTTCTTTCTATTTTAACTGCATGATGTAAGATTTAATAGCCACAGACCACCCTACATTTTTGATTTCTCCCCATCAACTCATGACTCCCAATCTCCACTTCTTTCCCTGAACTTGGGCAGATCGCTGAGATATACATCTTGTCCCAGCCCTTCATGGTGCGGATCATGGCCACGGAGCCTCCCGTGATCAGCTTGCGACCGGGCAACTTCACCCTGGACATCCCTGCCTCCATCATCATGCTCACTCAGCCCAGGAACTCCACGGTGGAAACCATCGTTTCCATGGACTTTGTAAGTCTGGGGAGACAGCAGGGCAGCGTGTGGATGCCAATCCTGTTCCTGGCGTGGACCACTGACCAGAAGCTTCTAAATGTTGGAGGGCTGGCAGGGGGTGATACATCAATTAAAAGTAAGAACAGAGCTAAGACTCGGGGAGGGGCGTGTGGCTCGATGGGAGGCCCGAGCTCACACTCCCAAACATTTTAAAATCTCTCTCCAATCTCTACTGCACCACACAGATAGCTAAATTTATTTTTTCCTCAAAATAAGTCGATCGAGGTGGAACTCTAGTTTATTTGAGCCTATGAAGGCCAAATGCAATGCAATAGAAGGGAACTAATACAATGAACCTAATCAAAATGTCACACACATGCACACACACACACACACACACACACACACACAATGAAGAGACATTAGGAGAAAAGAAAAAAATAATTCGAAGATGGTCTTCAAACAAAAATAATTTACAGTTAGTTTCCCTACCTGCAAAACAGGATATACAGACCTATTTCTTTCCAATATCTTTTTAGAATAAGAGGGAAAGTTGGGCTTATGATGTTTCTGCTCTAGGAAATTATGTGTGGCCCAAATGGACAGATTTACTCATCTTAGTAATGAATACTTTTGTTGTCTGCAGGTTGCTAGTACCAGTGTTGGCCTAGTTATTTTGGGACAAAGACTCATCTGCTCCTTGTCTCTGAACAGGTAAGATCAGTTGATTTGACTGTTGGAAACCTTAGTAATAATTGAGACAAAGGTCACAGAGACAAAGTGTCCACTGAGAGAACAAATTAAGTTAGCCATCGTATGAACGTGAGTCGGTTAAGCACTTCTCTAATGGACCAGATCATTTTACAGTACGGACTTAACTAAAAATTGCATTGTAAAGTTCTTCTTTTTTCTTCCCATTAGAGTCATATTAAAATGAAAAGGGAAACAAAATAATTATAAATATAACTGTGTAATATAAATGCACATTCTAATGGTACAGCAATATAGACTAAATGACCCCCTCATCAAATTCAGAGAGTGTGATATGAAGGAAAGAGCATAAAATTTGGGGGTTAAGGAACCAAGTTTCAAGTCCTGCTCGCCAGCTCTATAACCATGATCGAGTCTATTAACCTCTTTAAGCCTCAGTTTCCTTATCTGTAAAATAATGACGTTGGCCTGGATTACATGTAAGGTACCTTCAGACCCTGACAATCTGATCCCAGTACTAGAGCATGGAATTTAACAAGACCTTGCCCCGTGTGGCCCAGCTGTCCCGCAGATGCAAGGGAGGCAGTGTGAGAGGGCAAGAGCAGGTCACAGAGATCGCTGAACACTAGGTGACATTTGGAAGAACCACCTTCGAAGCTCATTTTCCTGGGCCCTGTAAGCTGGCAGTCGAAGTCATTAATCAGGCTACCTGCGGGGAGGATTTACAGCAGGAGCAGATGGCCCAGACTGAGTTCGTAGAAGAAAGAAATGAAAGCAATAAAACAGACTTAAAGCAGAGCCAGAAAAGAATTGAGAAACCAATGGGGGGAGGGAAGTAAGTCAATCGTCATAAGTCAACAGAATGGTTGTAGAGACTATTATATAATATAAACATGGAAAATGTTTTCGATAAAGTCGTGTTAAATGGAAAAAGCAGAATACAAAACTGCATGAACACGACATCCATCAGTGGTGTAAAACAGCTGCACATTTAGAAGAGGAAAACAGCTTTGCATTTGGACAAGGAAGTGAATCACACAAATGAAAATGAAGAGTTGTGTTAATATGGGATTATGAGTGATTTTGTTTTTCATTAAAATTTTCTTTGTAACTATACTGTTTTTCCAATGAAAGGAATAGAATTTTTCTTAAAAGATAGTATGGGCTGGGCGAGGTGGCTCACACCTGTAATCCTAGCACTCTGGGAGGCCGAGGCGGGAGAATCGTTTGAGGTCAGGAGTTTGAGTCCAGCCTGAGCAAGAGCGAGACCCTGTCTCTACTAAAAATAGAAAAAATGAGCCAGGAGTGGTGGCACGTGCCTATTGTCCCAGCTACTCAGGAGGCTGAAGCAGGAGGATCACTTGAGCCCAGGAGTTTGAGGTTGCTGTGATCTATGATGACACCACTACACTCTAGCCCGGGCAACAGAGTGAGACTGTCTCAAAAAAAGAAAAAAAAAAAAAATAGTATGGTTTCCCAGAGAAAAAAAGTTTCAAGGAGGCTTCACTCAAATTTACCCAGCCCTTCAAAGCGGAGCTGACTTCTCTGTTAGGCTGAACAGGCACAATGCTATAGGGACCCATAAAAATGTTTTAATATATTTCAAAATAAGAATTTAAAAAATGAATACATTCCAGATTTGGTTATACTTATCTTTATACCAATACAGTTGTAAAATATATATATATGTATATATATGTGTATATATATGTGTGTGTGTATATATATATATATATATATATATCCTTTTTTTTTTTCGGAAGAGGGTTCCCCCTGCCCCAAGGCAGAGTGCCTCAGGCTTCCAGAAGTCATAGGTGGCCCTATTTCTAGGAGATCAGGCTGCTGAAACTTGCATCATGATGGGTGATCTTTATTTGGCAGTTCCAATAGCTGAGAGGAGGAAAAGCAGAGAGCAGGAGGGTGAGGAAGGGAAGGACTGCAGGTGAGGAGCTGGCTGCATCTGAGGCCACCAGAGGAAGGAGAGAGTTTGGATTGCACTGCCTGGGCAGCAGGACTGTGCATGCAGCTGAGACCTCAGTCTGTTCAAAGGCAAAGAGGAAAGGGCCAGGAGGAAGAGAGAGGCTGGCAATCAGGATGACTGGGGGAGAGTGGGGCACAGCTGCTAACTGAGGCAGTGAGCTCCTAGGGAAGATGGAAATGATGTGTGCGTTTGAGCAGCTGTCCAGAAGGAAGGATGTAACAATGGTGGGATTTCGAGCTTGTGGCGGGCCGGTGGGAAAGACCACCTGCGGGGAGAGCAGGTTCATGTCTGCTTCAATCAAGCTGACCCTCATCTCTTAATGTTCCTACTAGTAAGCAATGGCATGTTCAATGGGTGTGATGTTTATTGATGGGAATAATTGAAAAAACTGATTTTGATCCGCTGAATTCACATTATGCCAAGAAATGTGTGAATTCATTCTCTGGCTTTCTGTGGTCCACAATGTGTTTTTTTTTTTTTTGAGACAGAGTCTCACTCTGTTGCCCTGGCTAGAGTGCCGTGGCGTCAGCCTAGCTCATAACAACCTCAAACTACTGGGCTCAAGCGATCCTCCTGCCTCAGCCTCCCAGGAAGCTGGGACTACAGGCACACACTACCATGCCCGGCTAATTTTTTCTATATATTTTTAGCTGTCCAATTAATTTCTTTCTATTTCTGGTAGAGACGGGGTCTCGCTCTTGCTCAGGCTGGTCTCGAACTCCTGAGCTCAAACAATCCGCCCGCCTCGGCCTCCCAGAGTGCTAGGATTACAGGCGTGAACCACCACGCCCGGCCCACGATGTGTTTTGACCTCACAAACACGAACCCTGAAATTAGGATCCCTGCCTCGTCCACTCCCCTGTGGTCTCCTGCAGATTCTGTGCTGGGGAGGCTTCCTGCGCTCTGATTATAATCTGCAGGGCCCACTGCCACATGAAAATAAGGGGTCCCCTTTTCAAAAATTATTAAGAATTTCAAGATGGAGATAGCAGGGCATTAAACCAAGTGTGGGGCCCTTGTGAGTACGAGGTCCTGTTGCACAGCCATTGAGTCTGAGGGTGGTTCCTGCAGGGGTTGTTCCAGCAAACCTCAGGCAGTGAGCAGGCTGGGGCAAGGCGGGTGGGCCAGGCCTCACTCCAGCCTAAGGCAGCCAAACCGAGAGAAGGCCTGGCCCTGCCTCCCGCTCCAGCCAGCTCCTCCACCCCCGGGTTCCCCAAGCGCTGCTTTTCAGGACGAGCTGGTTTGGTCTTGGGTGATGTCAGGGAGACACAGCAGGAAAGGTGTACAGTGGGTGGGGATCAGTAGAACATCCCTGAGAAGAACTGGGGAATACAGGGGAACCAGGGCCCTTCTGACCACCGCTGCCTGAATATGCCTCTTCCTGGAGCCACCCGGGGCTGGCTGCATAGACAAGAGATGCAGAAATCAGAGATAAACTGAACGTGCTGGTTTAGAGAGGTGGTAGGACCACAGCTTTGGAGTCAGATTAGCTGGGTTCAGTCCCAGCCCTGCTGTTTATTAGTGGTGGGGTCTCAGGCAAGTTTCTCACCTCTCTAGGTCTCCACTTCCTCCTCTATAAAATGATGATTGAATAAAACCTACTGCAAGAGGTTGTGGTGAGGAGTATGTGAATTATTATATGTAAAGTGTATGATAAGTGCTCAAGAAATGTTGGCTATGACTATTATTTGAAATCTGGGGCTAGCTTTAGCCTGGGAGGTGCTCAATTATACAAGGCAATTTCAAGAATCTTCCTATTCAGAATATACCTCACTCCACTGTCTCTTGCCCAGTGACGGTTAAGAGAGAATGAGCTTTTTGTTTTACAGTTTGTGACTACTCTTCATTATTGAGCCTTTATTGTCTCTTAGGGCCTGTGCCAATCGTAGCACCTGTATTGTTTCATTTAAACCTTACAACTCTACCTACAGGGCCTGACATACTGTTCAATAAATGTCGGTAAATTAAATGAACAATCAGGTAGGTATTATTATCCCTGTTTTACGATTTATAGAGTTTAAATAACTTACTCAAGGTTACAGAGCTATTGAATGGCTGAGCAGAACTTGAACTTGGGTGCGTCTGTTTTCAAAGCTATGGGTCTTACTACATTATGCTGCCTTTGATGTGGTGGAGAGCTAAGACTTAGGGAGTAAACACTCTTGCCTGGAAGAGGGAAGCCATGAGCTTGGAGCCACGCTAAATTGAAACAGGTAGTGTGCCCTTTTTCAATATTAAGTATTGATAGGAGAAAGAGAAGACATTGGAACTGGGTGTCCTAAAATGAGAAAAGCACACCAATTCTTTTCATTTCATCAAGGAACTGAATGGAAGAAAGGGTAAAGAAAGCAAAAGCTAGAAGTATTAATAATAAACTTGACCTCTTTGGGTATGTTTAGTTAAGAGCACAATCTCTGGAGTCAGGCACATCTGGATTTGAATTCTACCTCAGTAGAATTGCTAGCTGTGTGACCTTCAACAAGTTACTTAACCTTTTTAAGTATTAGTTTCCTCATATGTAAAACAGAGCACCTCTGACCATAGGGTTATTGTATGAGTAGATGAGATAATGCATGTAAATCACTTCGCACAACACCCAGCACATAATCATTGCTCAAGAAATATTTGTTACTATTAGTAGTAGTTCATTCTCTTTCCCCATTCTAGAATCAAAGTTTGACCAAATAAGAGGGAGAAATTGATCCCAAGAGACTTGACATGTCAGGATGGTTTTAAAAGCTGTGGAGTTGGCCACAAAGTCATAAACTAGCTTCTTATAGCTCTATCTACAATTGAGATTTTTGTGCCAAACACGGTTCTATTTAGAGGCAACTTCAGTACAGGTTAGACCAGATAGTAGACATTCTTCAGATCAGTTCAGAGGCCAAGTTAAATGACACTTTTCCTTTTTTGGTCTTTATCCAAATGACTTATTAATAATTCTAACCCTCTTTGCCTAATCATATGCAAAGCTCAAGGCAATCAAATGTACCTTACTGTTGAATCATTTAGAACTTTGGCACATTTTTTTGGCATTGCTTTGATTGAGGCGTTAGATGCTTCCAAACTGCACCCCATCCCACTACCATCAACACATACACACACACATATGCACATACAGACACACACCCTACAACCCCTCCCAAGCAACATAGTCAGAGAATGCAAATATAGCTGACTACAAGCAGATGGAATCACTACCTAACTCCACTCCTTGCAGCTTGGGAAGATAAACATTTCCCAGTGTGAGCCGTCTGGAAAGAAACCCAGAAAAGAAAACAGGTCTGGGCAGAGTGGATTCACAGTTTCTATTGGAATGGTGCTTTGGACAAGTTAGTGGAGCTCGCTCTTGTCACGTGGGCTGATCCATGACACCACCCTTCCTCTGAGCTGATGTTGAAGCCGGGGCAGAGGAATGCCACAGTGAGGTGGCTTTGTGGGAGCAGGAAACCCCAAACAGAACCTTCTCCCAGAATTTCTAGGCTGCAGGAGACAATGAGGTTAAAACATTGGAAAACTCTTACTCAACAAGAGGGTCCTTAAATAGTGGAATAGGTTCAACACATTCCTTCACTCAAAACTTCTCATTGTTGGATTAAATGCACAGCCTGGGATTTTCGAGCTCTTCCTTTACTGGTCCTACAGCTCAAGCCAGCCAACCTCATCTCCCTCAGCTCCCTAAAATGGTCATTCTGCTTTGGACTGGCTCACCCCCAAAGAGACCTCAGTTCCAACAAACACTCCATCCCCCACCATGTCCTTTATCTGCTCATCTATTCATGAATCCAGTCAAGTATATTTATGGAACACCTATAATATGCTCTTCACTCTTCTTAACACAGAGAGTAGAGAAAAAGATAATGGCCACAGACTGGTGAGAGAAACACTACATTAACAGGCGATTACAATACTGGGTGCTAAGGGGCATGGTAGAGATGTGTACAGACTGCTTCTGCCTGAGGGCAACTTATTCCCCCCCACATACATTCCCCATATCTCACACACACACACACAGGGGAGCGAGTGCGCACACACAAACCGTAGCCCACACTGGTTTCTTTATCTCTTCACACCTTTTCAGAATTCCTACAGGGAGTCTGTATGGTTCCTAAACCCACAAAGCAGCACCTAAATACACATTGCTTTGTACTGTTCTCTAATTGTTTCCTACATACTGCTTCTCTCCATCCCTCCTAATTATAGATTGTAAATTAAATTCTTCACATTGCCTGGCACATTACTGAGCATAGAATGAACACCTGGGAAACCTCTTAGCCTGCCAATCTTTTCTCCATACTGTAGCCAGAGTGATCTTACAAAACACAGACATTATCTCCTTTAAACCTTCAATGGTTCCCTTGCTTTGAGGATAAAGATAAAATTCTAACAAGGCTGGAAACACCGAGACTGGTCAACCCCGTCTGCCTCTCCGATGTAGTCTTGCTACGCTCTCCCCAGCTCTCCGTTCTCTCCACGGGGTCTTTGCGACCCCTGCCTGGATCCCTTCCCTCTTCCTTCCCCATTTTGCCTTTTGACTCCTACTCATCCTTCCTATTTCAGCCCAAGGATCTCTCCCTTGGAAACCTTCCCACAGCTACCAAGCGAGGTCAAGTTCCTTTGTCACTTGAAGCAATGAACTTCTTTCTTTCCTTCAGAGCACTTATCTCAATTTGTACTTAAGCCTTAATTAGTGGGGTTATTTGATTAAGGATAGCCTCCCCACTAAGCTGTAAGCTACGTCAGAACAGTGGCTGTGTCTGATTTTGCTCACAATGACGTCTTCAGCACCTGCCCCAGTAGTGACATATATTAAGTGTTCAATGAATATCTGCTGGATGAATCAACCAATGAATAAAATATAACTAGGCACCTGAATGTGCCAAGCTCTGTACTCATCTTGGGAATACAAAGAAAATTAAGACTGGATCTCTACCCTCAAGGAGTTCAGAATCAAGGGGCAAAGAGATCTTAAAACTTAACCTTGACATTTGACCTTCATTATATCATATTTGTTATATTTGTTATGTTGACCCCGATTATGAAGGGCCTTTGCCGTGCTTAAGAGTTTGCACTTTAGCTCTAGTTTTCAATCAAGGCGGTAAACCTTCAAAACTTTTTTTAAAGTTTTATTTTGTTTTTAACTGACATAAAATAATTGTGCATATTTATGGGCTGTGGTATAAAATAGGCTCTGCTTTTATATGTCTGCAAAGTAAGGCTGTTTGTGCTCCCTTCCTCCCTGACGACTCCGTGGTTTGCCATAAGAACCAGTTCCCAGTAGCAGAGCTTTAAATAACCAGTTAGGGACCTGGTGGAGGCTGAAAGGGCGAAGGACGGAAGTCGGACGCCACCTAGTGCCTGAGTTGAGCTTATCTGTTTTTCAGAGCCAGGGGCGAAGAGTCTGGTTTTTGCGCCACCTGTTCCTCTGCAGTTATTGACAAGTGTCCATAAGTAAAACTAACCTGGGAAGTGTACCTCGAGAACTAGAAAAGAGTCAGAATTAAGATGTCCATAGGAGGAAAGGATAGTCTGGCTCGCGGGAAACCCCAGACGTGCTTACCCATATCAGGCAGTCTAGAGGTGGCCAGGCACGACTTGGGCTTGTGATGAAAGAAAAGAAAGGAAACTCACAGGTGTGTCCCACCATTACTTGGGCTGAATTTCTACACTGGAATAGCTTTGCCCATCATAAGAGGCGGTGTGGCCAGGGGGAGGCATCTCCCTCTCATTTCCTCTGCATCGCCTTCAAAGCTGCCCTACGGATTCTGGTCCTCGCTTTTTATGGCAATCTGTTTGTGCCTCCGTGCCACTCTGTGATGTCATCGCTGATCCTTGCCAAACATAACTGTCCTTCTGGTTTTGATTCTTAGTTGTCACTCTGAAGCAATCTCAAAACCTAATTCATACTAACGTGATATCAGCTAATAACATTCAAACTTACCTCTTCTGTGAATATCTGCTCTTTAAACATAGTAATGAAAGATTCTTAGAAGAGGTAACACCTGAGTTAAATATTAAGCAACAAAAAGGAGTTAATTTTTTTTTTTCCTTTTTTGAGACAGAGTCTCACTCTGTCATCCAGGATAGAGTGCCATGGCATCAGCCTAGCTCACAGCAACCTCAAACTCCTGGGCTAAAGTAATCCTTCTGCCTCAGCCTCCCGAGTAGCTGGGACTACAGGCATGCGCCACTATGCCTGGTTAATTTTTTCTATGTATTTTTAGTAGAGACGAGGTCTCGCTTTTGCTGAAGCTGGTATCAAACTCCTGAGCTCAAGCGATCCTCTTGCCTCAGCGTCCCAGAGTGCTAGGATTACAGGTGTGAGCCACCGTGCCCGGCCCTAAAAGGAGTTAACAAATCAAAAAGATAAAGGGAAAGGGCAAGTCCATAAAGAGGGAACAGAGTGAGCAAAGGCGTCGAGGCCAGAAGTATCATGGATTGTGCAAGGAAATGCCTCACCATTGTTTTAAGATCTCCTTTGAACTTAGCCACTCTAATGTTTGGACTCTAGCCCAAAATACATTGCATATATTCAAATGCAGTCCACGTTAAATATATCTAACTGTGAATGGGACTGAGTTGTAGTGGCTTGTGGCCATGGGGTTATTTTTTGTAGACATTTACTGATTTTAGTTTTCCAGGATTTTTTTGGTATGTGTGTTGAAGCCAATGCATTTTTTTAACCTTAGGTCTATAGCGCCTGATGAATAAAACAGCATAGCACCAAGCAGTTCAGAGTTACTGAGGATAAAATTCAAGGTAGAGAACAAAGAGGTGAGGGCAGAGAGGCAACTGGGGGCCAGGGTATGGGAAATCCCATGTGCCATTCAAGTGACTTGGACTTTATCACAAGCCATTAAAGACTTTTGGTCAGGGAAGTACCTTCATCGGACATGCCTGTACTACAGCTCACTCTAGGAGTGGTGTGGAAGGTGGGTTGGAGAAGATCAAGACTGGAGACAGGGAGAGTCATTAGAAGGCTGGTGCAGAAGTGAGGCATGGAAAGCTCAGAGGGAAAGCTAGATGAGGCAGCATCCTTTAAGGGAAGGGAGCTCTAAAATGGGCATCAAGAGATCTGAGTCCCCGTCCCAAATCTGCCATTAATATTTCCCCTCCCTAGATCTCAGTTTCCACATTGCAAATTGAAGGAGTCCCCCCTATCAATTACTATTTCTTCATGTTACTAATGCTATTGCATAGAAGATCAAGTGTCTATATTGGGGGGACCCTATGGAGCACCTTTGGCAAAATTGGGCAAGAGACAATGTTGACCTTTAGCTTTCTCACGAAAATCCCCAGAAGCATCAGGACATGCTGTCACCCACCCTTACCAAGTCGGGGGTGGGAGGATCCCCTGCTGTTTGGACCTGCAGCAAGCACTCTGTTGGTATTTGACAAAGAGCATCAAGAACTTTATGTGCTTGCCTACCTGTTAGCATTTCTCCTCATTATAAAAATGGCTCTCGTTTATAGAGTGATAGGCTATGCTACGCACATAAGAATTATATGTGCACGACCTCATTCAATTTTTACTACAGCCCTATAAGGCAGGTATTATTCTCTTTTAATTTTATTTTTAATCAACATATAATAACTGTACATATTCAGGGGTACATAGTGATGCTTCAAAGAATATAATGTATAGTGATCAGATTAGAGCAATTTAGTATATCCATTACCTCAAACATTTATCACTTCTTTGTGTTGGGAACATTCAATATTCTCCCTCTAGCTATTTGAAACTACATAATGCATTATTGTTAAATATAGTCATCCCACATATGCTTACTCATATTTTATGGCTGAGAAAATTAAGATCCAGAGAAATGAGGTAAATCTACAGAGTTAGTAAGAGGCAGAAATGGGGTTCAAACTCAGGCATTCTGCAAACAATTATACTGTATTTCCTTTCACATCAGCTAGGTATCTTAGCTAATGTTTCCCTTGTGTGCTATGACTAAACAACTAAAAAACTGGTATGGCCTTCTAGGGGTGCAACCTAGACTGAGCATAGGATTTAGAGTCAAGTAGACTGGCATTATAAGGGGTCAGGGAAGTTATAGGATTAAATTCAGAGCCAGAAGATCTGAGAACTGTTTCTTAGGATTGTTTTGCATTCCAAGTTTTCAACACTAAGTCCCATATAGCAAATGCACTTAGGGAACCCATCTTGGTTACAAACTCAGGACTTCTGCTATTCCTGCTCTGCTTCTTAAACAGCAAAATATAGGGGTAGAAGATGTAATGTTTTGTTTTTTTATAAATAGTGACTTTTTGGACAATAACAAAAAAAAACCGATTTCCTTTTTGTTTCTTTCTACTAAAGTTGTTGTTTTTAAATCTACCCTTCTTTAACGTTTTCCTCTTTTCTTTTAGATTCCGCCTCTCTCTGCCAGAGCCCAATCACAGCAATATTGAGGTAGGAATCAGCTCTCAGGTTCCCTAGCAATGGAAGAATGAGAATTCTCCTACTGTATATGGTAGCATGTTGATTGTTTTTTTTGCCTCTGAGTTTTTGATTTCTCCACAACTGCAGGTTTTAACTTTGAACTTCCTTATTACACGTGGATTGAACCCATCAACTATTAAACAAGAGAGGAACTCTCCAATTTACTTTTGTTTATGCAGAAAAATTCTTTTAAAACACTCAAAAGACTGTTAAGACATTGTATAATGCTAGAAAAATAGGCATTCTTGGGAGATTTCATTTTCTCAATAAAATAATCCTCTAGAGTTAAATGTATAGTTCAGTATCCCAAAGGAAGGGGCCGTGTGTAAATTATTAGGCCGTGATTAAGTTTTCTCTTTGAATGCTTTCTACTCATCTCCTAAAATTAGGTCAAGGCTGGCTGTGTTGATAGCTTTGTTGAGGGGTGGAGGTCTAATCCAGTGAATTCCTGATTGGAAGAGAACACACCAACATGCAACTTGGAAACCCCCTTTCCCCGGGCTTCAGGAAGATCAGCCAAATCACTACTTCATCCTTTCATGGATGACACTATCATAGAGAAGCTAAGTGTGTGGGTATTAGTGTCAGAATGCCTGGGCAGAAGAGTGCCTAGTTCATGGGCAGCCCTACATAAATGTTAATTATTACTATTAACAGTATTCATTCATTTACAAATACTTATTGAGCCTGGCACTGCTCTAGACAAAACAGATAAAGTCCCTACCCTCAAGGTACTTACATTCTAGAGCATTGATTCTGCACTAGGGTCAATTTTGCCACCCAGGGACATTTGGCAATGTCTGAAGACATTTTCCGTTGGGAGGAGAGATGCTATAAGCACGTAATGGGTAGAGGTGTGTGTGACAGGCTGAGGGTAGCAAACAACAAACAAATATATATTGTATGTAGTGAAAAATACTACAGAGAAAAATAAATCAGAATAAGCAGTGAGAGTTGGTATGGGATTACAACCTTGGGGTTGGTGAGAGGATTCAATGAGATTATGTATGAAATGCACAGTGACTTAGCACAGTGACTACATGGTAGGTATTAAATAAATGATGGCTATTGTTTTTATATTTATAATAATTATTTCCATCATTGCCACATCTGTGTCAAGGGGCATAGCATAATAGTTTCATACATAAACTATTAATAATCAACAGCATAATAGTTTCATACATAGACTCTGAGGCCAAACCGTGAGAGTGAACTCCCACTTACTGGCTGTATGGCCTTGGACAGGTCACTTAATTTCTCACAAGCAAGTGCCAGGGACATGGTAAATACTGAAATTATTATCATGTTCAACAGAAACAGCTATAACGTACTGACAGATCTGGAGAAAATAGCCAAGAAGTCAGAGCATTTGACCAGGAGGCCAAATACATGTATATATGCATGTTTGTTTATTTAATTTTAGAGAAGCACCCTGATTTTCAGGTTGGGGAGAGTAGAAGCAGAAGCAGTAGTGTCAATAAGCTGGAAAATAAGCCATATCTTTCATAATTGAGGCTTAAAATATTAGTATTGTCTCATGCACTGTGGGTTAGCAACCCATGACATAGCCATTTGGTAGATGACAGGCTATTGTCAATAAGAATGCATAGCTGACTTCCTCACACATAGTATTTCCTGAGCCCAGAGAAGAAGCAAAATGAGTCCAAGTCTTCCAGAAAGACCCAGGTAAATTGCTTAGTTTACACAGCAGAATGTGCTAACCATGGCATTTCTGAAAAAATGACAATGGCATATACCAGGAATTTTACGTAATATTAATTGGTTTAATCCTGACAACAACCCTATGAAATTAGTACTATTATCTTCATTTTACAGTTGAGAAAATTGAGACACAGAAAGGTTAAAGTAACTTCCCCAACATCACATAGTCAGTAAATGGCAAAACAAGAGGTAAACCCGGCAAGTCTGACTTCAGAGCCACCCTTGCTAAGCTGCAAAAAGGTTCTTATTATTGTTAAGCATATAACATGCTCAAAAAGTATTCATTTAATGAATTGATGTTCATCACGGTTCATTTGTTTTTAATACCTGAATCTTCCCAGAAACCAATACTTTGCTTAGGTTATAGAACTATCACAGTTTATTAAAGATAAATTGGGTGTTCTGGTGATGCCATTAGTATCAGAGCATAATGTGATGCAAGGGAACTCCTGCAGCTGAGGTTCCCAATAAATAAAGGAAGACTGCTAATTGGGAAATGTATCAGTTGTTCTCAATTGTTTCAGTAGGTATCTGAGCTGCCACATTTGCTGCCACCATGTGGTCCCCCTGCATTTGCCATCACCAAGATCCAATGCAAAGGGGAGCAGAAATCCATCCTCAAGGGGGAACAATTAGGAAACCCTGTGATATGGTTTCCTACAAAGCTAGTATATCCCTAGGGAAGATTCTAGGTATCGCTTGCTATCCTGGTAAGTTCTGGGAAAGTACACGTCCAAACCAAGCGTGGTACTTTCAGAGTGCCCTGATTTGGCAACTGATTTCATTTCCTCTTTTATTTTAGGTCTTGAGATTCGAAAATATTCTGTCCTCCATTCTTCACTTTGGAGTCCTCCCGCTGGCCAACGGTAAGGAAGCCTTGGGAAACGCTGTGACTCTGATTTGGCTAAACGTTGGGGATTGTTTGGGACTTTCCCCCCTCAAGCCTGTACTTCTAGAGTGTTATTATGAATCCAGGCCAGAGCCAGAATTTACAAAATTTGTACCGTCAATGATGTGGTTGCAAAATTAGTTATTCTAGGCCCAAGCCTTGTTAGCAACTCTATTTGCAAACTCAGCAAGAATGGCTAACTCTGGTTGAGTTAAGGAGATTGAAAGCACTCTTTTTTTAGGCAATAAAGAGTCTCCTTCAAGTCAACTAGAAAGGAAATTATTTTCCATAGACAGTATCTTTGTTGTTCTTGTGCAAAAACCATTAACTGGATAGACACAGTTTTAATGAATGACAGTCCTGGGCCTTCTCCTTGCATTGCGATTGTTCACAAACTGCAGCATCTGGAGATTGGCTCAGTTAAAATACTTTTAATATTAGACACTGAAATGTTCTCAGGACCTACTAATTAGTTATTTTCAAAATAAATTGAGCAAGTTGAAAATGGGCAGCATTTTTCTGCTTTCCAAATGCACTTAATAGCAGGTGCATTTTTATTAAACATGTATTAATTAGCAATTCTTCCAGGAAATGCTAGGGACATATCAGAAAGAATGGAAATATGGAGCCAGGAAGAATAAAAAGATAAATTATTAAAAAGCTGCTTGTTAGTCTCTTACTAAAAAGTTTGCTAAAACCTCTGTGCTTGTGCCCAATTATTTTACCTCTTGTTCTCTATTTCAGCAAAATTGCAGCAAGGATTTCCTCTGCCCAACCCACACAAAATCTCATTTGTTAATTCAGATATTGAAGTTCTTGAGGTAAGAATACAAATCGCCTCTTAACTGACCCTGTTTTTTATAGTAGAATAAGCCTCGCCCTGCTTTATTTTTTATTTTGTCTGCTTTATTTTTTCCCAGACGAAGGAATTTTATGAACAAAATGCTTAGCTCTTAAATCACAAATAACAGTGAAAAACTTCAGTTTAAAAATCAGACCAAGACCAATTTCACTTAGCAGCCCACAGTACATTTATTTATTCACCCCACAGTACAAGAAGATGCTCTTTAGCATGGCTTATTTTACTTACTCAACAAGACAACCTGTAAGGCTGGGATTATTAGTCCTGATTTATAGGTGAGGAAAGTAGAGCTCAGAGAGGAGAAGTGGCTCAGGTGGCTGGAAAAGGGTGTGGCTGGGACAAGACCGGCCCTTCTGATTCTCCCAGTCAGTATACTTCCCCCTAAACCAAAGACCCTCTTGTGGGTTCAGGGATCTGTTGACAGCTGTTTCCTGGTTAATCATTATAAACTAACTTCAGAGCACCTTTTTTTTTCTTTTTGGCATTTTTTTTTTTTAAATGAGGAGGTGGAAATAAATTTCTGAAGGAATTCTCCAATCCTGTACACTACCCTGCACTCCCTCCTACCCCTTCTAAAGCTGCTTAAGACACATCAGGTGACAGTACTCCAAAATGGCCTGTTCCTTTGTCTGACGCACTCACAAAGTGGGCAGGGGTAGGGGAAGGTCTGATGCAGCAGAACCTGCAAAAGGAACCATCTGTCACCCCTCAGGCAGACCCAGATGTGCCCAAAGTTTGACGTTATCTTCATTGTTGCATCCTTTCCAGGGTTTCCTTTTGATTTCCACCGACCTGAAGTATGAAACATCCTCAAAGCGGCAGCCAAGCTTCCATGGTTGGGAAGGTCTGAACCTGATAAGCAGACAGTGGAGGGGGGAGCCAGCCCCTTGATTTCCATTTGCACTGTACCTGGGGAATACATGGCCCTTAATCCCACAGCTACTGTGAACCCAGAGAGGGAAGACAGCGCACACTGGAGTTTTAAAGCCCTTGTGAATTGCTTAGGCAGAAAGTTTTCCTTCTCAAGCTTTCAGGGACCTGGAACATGGCAGGCTGTGTTAAAGGGCTGAATAGATGTGTTTGAATGTGAGTGTATGCATGCCGTGTGTGTCCGTGTTTATGTTTGTTCGTTTGGGACAAAAAAGATTCTGGGACAAGAGCTAGGCATGTACTTCTGACCAGGTGGGTAAGAAACTCTTAAGTCCATATTTATATTGATTGTATTTGTATTTTTATTGGTGCAGATCCCTCCAGCTCTCTAGGGCTTTTCCCTTACCTGTATATTAGATGTTATTTTTGTTTGTTTGTTTCCCACCCCTGCCCCAGAGCCTTCAGATAAAATGGATGTTATGTTTTATATTCACTGTTACTGTCCCTGTGTTTAATTAAAATTGTGTTCTATCAATGTCAATATTGTTTCTTTATTTGAGAAATTTCCTGCTCTGAACTTTTTTAATAAAATAAGACACAGAAAATGGAAAAGAATTTAGATTTCTTTAACATTGACAAAACTGAGGTTGTGCTGATGTCAAGGCTTGATATTTAAAAGGGAATTCTTGGCCTCTGAAATTTTTTCCAGTAAGAAATAGGGTGACTACAGGCAACTCTGGAATTTGTATCATTTTTTTAAGTTTTAGGATGTTTGCCCCCCAACAGATTCAATGAAAAGGCAGGGTGAGTACCAAACCTACACGATTCATAGTTTATAATGATATGAATCTTGTCAAAGCACCTAATCAATGGGTGAAATTGGGGCAGAGGAGGAAAGGGGACCTCGTGTAGATAATGTAATAAATTAATAGCTACCACCAACTGCGATGTGTAGGGCTTACAACGGTAGGAAAACGGGAGAGCCGTTCACAGAGTGCTTGCCGTGTGCCCAGCCCCATGCTAGTTACTCCATTCATTCAGTCTTCACAATCACTGTATCAGGAATTAGGATCCCATTTTGTAGCTGAGGAAACAGGTTTAGCAGGATTAAGCCCACAAAGACAGTAAATGGCACAGATAGAAATTGAATCTAAGTCTTCCCTATTCCAAAGTTGCTGATCCCTTAAAGCTCACTTACCACTGTGAACAATAGGCATTGTTTGTAAAAGCGTGATCACAGAGAACTTAGTCATCAAGGAAGGCTAGGCTGGGAAGCCCTGGCAATCCGCAAGGACTGCGATTTACTCATCTTTGCAGCAGGCGTCCGGCCGTAACAAATGCTCCCACACGTGTTTGTTGGAATAAATGATAAACTGTCATGTTTCAGTCTTTGGGATGCTCTTTTCTGATAGCAAAGTTATTTGATGTATATCCACAGGTTCATTCTGAAACATCATAAATTTTCGGGTGTGGTGTTTATTCAAACATGCTTATCTTCCTCAGCTGCAGACATACATTTTTCTCCTTACGGCCGGCGGGTGTAAATTCCAAGCCGATGCATTCACTAGATGAGTTGAACTTGACCCAGATTCAAGGTGTTTTCATAAGATGCTGAAAAGCACTTCCAAAACGAAGCGTAAGCTAGGCCATACTAAAAACCACTGTATTAGCTTGGCTGTAGCCTAGAGGAAATAGACGAACAGAGATCCAAAAGGCTAAACGCTAGAGGGTAGTCTAACGAAACGAGAGGAAAGCCGTTGGTGCGAAGAGTTTCGAGCCTCGGCGCTTGCCGTCGCCCATCCTGCCGCGGAGCCGGCCGCGCCTGCGCGCTAATCCCTAGAAGGCGGTGCTCCGGCGAGCCAGACAGCGCGGCAGCTGCTCTTGGAAGTTTTCGCCACTGTTGTCGCCACCATGAGTCGCAACTATAATGATGAGCTGCAGTTCTTGGAAAAGATCAGTAAAAACTGCTGGAGGATCAAGAAGGGCTTCGTGCCCAACATGCAGGTGAGGAGGCAGAGCAGGACCCGGTGGCCGGGCCTCTGCTGCTCCGGGCCGCGACGTCTCCCTCCCTGCCTGGCGGGCGTCCTCCGAGCCCTCAGCACCTCTCCTGAGCTCTGGGCCCGCCCCCGCCCCCAGTAGGATTTCCCTCATCCTCTCCTCCACCCCTCATGTTTCTGAGACCGCCCAACCTGTGCCGGCCCCGCTGCCCCGCCGGAGAGGTCCCCGAACCACGAGGGCCAACCAAGCCGGGTGTATCTGGGGAATCCAAGTAAATGCGAAATCCGTGTGTACAAAGTTTTCACGCTTAAGTCTCGTAAACGTGATGTGTTATGTTCCTGGTCCTCAGAGACTCCAGTGGTCTTTTCCAAGGTGGCACAGCCAGCCCTCGGGAGAGTTGCTGGGACTGGAACTCAGTCCTCTGAGTCATGCCGGGGTTTTTTTTTATGGTCTTTATTGACCTGTGTTCTCTGAACCAAGTTTTCAGCATTTACTACTCCATGTTGGTTTTTAATAAAACGATTTTGTTCCTTGCAACGGCCTAGAAGATTAGCAGGGCAGGGGTTGTTTTTTAATATTCACTTCGCAGAAGGACCTTGAGGATCTGGATGACACAGCTTCCTCTACCCACCTGGGAAGAAGCTCGGCCAGGACTCGATGTCCAGATCACTTCTTTTTCCTTTGACAGAAGGATACTTGGAAGCCCAAGACAGATGATTTGAAAGCCTGGGCTCACTGTATCTCTCAGGGCTTATCACCGGTTTTGCTCGTATCTTCTATTAATGTGAAGAAAGACATTTGTGAAGTTTTGGTGCATATGTTATTAAAATAATTTTTGAAATCCTTAAAGGTACCGTAAAAGAGCACCAAAGGTTTGCGATCCTGTGTTTTGGTAAAACGTTCCTGATAGCCGCTCCACTCTTTTATTCAAGATCAAAGTTTATTGAATGTCCCCTTGTCAGCAAATCACTTAGCCAGATGCTGAGGGGAGAAGAAGTCCACAGTGATAAAACTGTGCTTTGTTTCCCGTTTGGCCAGTTTCTTTGTATGGAATCTGGTACCTGAAGGAAGGAGTAGAAAATAAGAAACACCATGATGTGATTGTCTTTAGGGTGTGATAACAGACTATCATTGTCTGGCAGCTATTCTGGCTCAACTTGTTTTGCAAAAACTGCTGCTAATTCTGTCTAGGAGTAAGTCTAATTTTGCTAGGCAATTCTGGTTTAACTATTTATACAACACTTTAGTACCACTTCTTATTTAGGAATGGAGACTTGAAATCTTCTGACCTCTATGCTGAAGTTGAAGTGTGTTTCCATCCTCATGAGAGCAGTGAATTTCACACTAATAATTATGTCTCTCTAATGTCCATTTCTCCCCTAAGACCTATATGCTACACTAAAAATTTCTCTTTGTTCCCTTAAAACTCTCCCCTCCCATCTTTATGTCTTCTTTGTGTTCAGGTCCTAAACATTCTGCTGCTCCAGTGGTGTCTCTTGTCGTTAAAGAGACAGCTCAGACAGGACCTCAGTGACACCGCTCCCTTATTAGATTCTTCCGTAGCGCTATGTACTTCTTTTATAGCACTTTCCTCACTACACTCTAACTTTCCTGTCTGGGCTGCGTCCTGCACTGGAAGCTCCTCAAAAGCAAGATCTTGTCATATTCTTTTATCTCCCCTTATGTCCAGTATAGTGCCTCATACATAGTAAGTCTTCAATTAATGTTTAGTGAATTAATAAATGTGACCCCTAGAAAACTGTACTGGAAACATTTTCTCTTGACTGGTATTGTTATTCATGCAGTGGTAAAGAAGTCATCTTTTCTGATAAAATAAATTGACTTGTCCAGATAACTGACCAAGTAAATTTTAGTTCTCCATTACTGGACATCATATTTGATCTCTGATAAAAATGTTCTGCCCTTTGGTGTTACATAATTAGATCTTCCATTGCCCTTTGTGTGCCTCCTGTATTGTCAAGCTTCTTTAAAACTATATAGAACTTAGCACACAGCTGAATAACTACATGTTAAATGTTTTTTTTTTTTTTTTACTCACTATTTACCTAAGTATAGATTTAAAAACAACATAGACCACGAAAAAAGTGTAATTTGCTGTTGTCTTAAACATGGAAAAAAATACTAAGGTCCAACGACTACATTTTATATATAGAATTTGAGTTTTTGACTTGTCTGGTTTTTCAAACTCCATTGATATTTTAGAAACTTGAGAATACTGAGACCTTTGGCCTTTGTGAGAGCATAGTTGGAAGACATTTCTTTATCACATACAAAAAAATGCTTTGTCTGTTGGAGTCTTAAATCTGGCTTCGGGTTCAAGAGAATAAACAAAACAGTTTTTCAACATTGCAAAATATATTTTTAAGGTGTATTTAAAGTTGGGAGCAGCTCATAGTCTTTGATAGGAAGTTTTCTGCTTGCTTAAGGTCATGTGGAAGTGTTTGATAAGGAGTAAAGCAAAATAAATATTACATACAGTGTATTCTATCCAGTGCCTGTAGTTCCCATACATGTACTCAGATACTGTTTTTCCTTTTCTTTGGTACCAGGTTGAAGGAGTTTTCTACGTGAATGATGCTCTGGAGAAATTAATGTTTGAGGAATTAAGGAATGCCTGTCGAGGTGGTGGTAAGTATGTTAAAGTTTCAATTGTGGTAGTACAGTGGTGCCTTCCCTATGGCCTGAAAAAATGGTAACTCAAATAATTATAATTTTAAACTATTGTCAAGGAACAAGCACAACTCGAAATTTATTTGTGATCACATCCTTAGCCTGTTGGCTTGTAGAAAGGGTTTGGAGCTAGGTAGACTGGTTTGTTTCTCAGCAAACCTTGAACAATAATAGCAGGACCTACCGTTTATTTTGCACTTAGTATGTGCCAGGCATTTCACTAGGTGCTTTACATAGATTATCCCACATAATACTTAAAATAACTTCAAAGGGAAGATATTATTATCTCCATTTTACAGATGTGTAAGTCAAAGCTCAGTGAAATTAAATCATTTTAATTTGCCCAAGGTCATACAGCTTCTTCTTGGTGGCAGAGTCCTAATTCAGATTCAAGCGTGTCTGATTTCAAAGCCGGCATTCCTAACCAGTACACCAATTAGGCTTACTGAACCTCAGTTACCTCTTCTACAAAAGAGGACATTATACCTATCTTGCAGGGCTGCAGCAAGGTGTAGATAAAATGTACAAAGCTCTATGATAATACTTTAACAATGATGGTATATAAATCATCTAGTTTTAGCCCTTTCATTTTTGGATCAGCAAACTAAAGCCCTCCCCACCCTTCCACCAGGGTATGCTCACCTCTCTGAAATGAGACAGTTACCCAGTTACAGAGCTGGGACTGAACCCCCACAACCCCTATCTCTCAATCCAGTGTTTCCCAGTTCTTCCACATTGTGTTTCTTTGTTACTTAGAATAAAACCTGTGTTGGTTTTTTTGATAAATAATGTGGACTATTGAAAGAATACGTTTTTTGTATTGACAGTATAAAATTTGATAGTTATGTTTTACATCTCCCAGTACAACATTTGCAAGCAGCCTTCTTGTGGTATACACAGAACACTGACAGCACATCTGTGACTCTTTCCTGTATGTCTGCTTCCTTCTTGACAAAGCTCCCTTCCCATTTGCATCTCAAATATCTTTCTGTCCTTTGTTGTTTTAGTAGCCCTGACCACTACCCCTTCATGTAATGCAGTCTAGAAACATGAATGTAATTAATGCTAAACATCAGGTATGTCCCGTTTTCTAATATTCAATTTTTGTTTTCAGGTGTTGGTGGCTTCTTGCCAGCCATGAAACAGATTGGCAATGTGGCAGCCCTGCCTGGGATTGTTCATGTGAGTCAGAGTTCGGAGCTTTAATCATTTATATTTCTTCTTAATCTAAAGTCTGTTGCATAGATGAATGGACACGCTTAACTGATAGTGGTATCATTTAGACCAGCACTCACCAACCTTTTTGGCACCAGGGACCGTTTTCATGGAAGACAATTTTTCCATGGGGGGGTGGGGGGCGGCGCTGGTTTTGGGATGATTCAAGTGCATTACATTTATTGTGCACTTTATTTCTATTATTATTACATTATAATATATAATGAAATAATTATACATTCACTATAGATTGGGGACCCCTGATTTAGACAGTAACCTTTGATCATCTAGAAATAACCATGGACCTAAAGAAATAATTGAATCTGGATGGCATCTTTGTTTCTAGATGCCTTTAACTAGATTCAGTAGCCATTCAGGAATTTTTGAATAGTTTTTTTGTTTCCTTGTTTCTTTGTCATAGTAACATCATTATACCTGGATCAGTGTACCACTGTTGTAGGTTTCACCATGGCCCTATCAAGAGGATGGTTGGAGAAGGAATGGAAAGTTTAAGGGATCAGACTGACAGGAGGGAGAGAGGACAACATACCTATTCTGGAGATGATTGGAAAAGAAGGGTGGTGGCAGTAACAGTTATAGAACTGGATGGTACATGTGGGCCCCCACCGCAGTGTGACATTCATATACCACCATTAGAGGTAGATGTTAAAAATGGATCCATTCGACAGGCATTTTCTGAGGTCTTTATGCCAGTTACTATGCTGGGCTGGGGTGTAGGGATATGAAATGACATGGCTTTTGCATTTAAGAAACTTGTTTGTGTCTAGGTATCTCCATATATCTTTGCCATGTTTGACCTGCACTCTTCTGGGTCAGGGTCATTTTCTAGGTCCCAGATGTAGAAAGTCTACAATATTCATTCCATCAAATGGATTACATTTGTCTGATTACTTAAAAGTAATTATCTATATAAATTGGATATTTCCCTCTTCCTAAGCTGGCATGACCATAATTCGTCAATGTCTTAAGATCATCTTTAAAAGTAATAGTACATTAAAGTTAGTTTGTGGTCCTCCTATGTCATGTTATTCTGAGGCTTTTCTGTTTTGGATTCCCTTAGCAGTCAGACTTTATAAAAAGGTTTTTTCTTACTGTATTTAGCTTTGTAATTCGGAGTTCTTCCACCTAATTTCCACCAATAGAGAAGATTTTGTGAAAACAGAATCTTAATTTGGGGAAGGCTTCAGCCTGCAGCCTATTTAGGAATTGATGTCGGGTCCATCAGGCAACCAGAGTGCCAGGTGGAAACAGCTGTATTTCATTTTCCAATTCTCTTTCAGCGATCTATTGGACTTCCTGATGTCCATTCAGGCTATGGGTTTGCTATTGGGAATATGGCAGCCTTTGATATGAATGACCCTGAAGCAGTGGTATCCCCAGGTAAGGTCACTGTGCATGTCCACTGTTAGGTGTGTAGCTTTTCTCTGTGGACCTTAGCCTTTCTGTAACATTACACTGCTTCTCTTTGTGTACATAACTCAGTCTGATCATATTCTATCATTTTTTTTCCCTCACATTTGCTGAGAATTGATTCTGGACACTGAAAGCCTATTAAAATATCAAGCAGAGTATATATTTATTGAAAATTTGGGGGCACTCCTACGAAATGCCACACGCTGTTCAGACATTGGCTACAAAACAAACAAGCAAATTTTGTATCTTTGTGACTCAGTTACCTCATAGACAAACCAGGTCTAATAATGTTACAACACAGCATTATGATGATTGAATGAGTTAGCTGCGTAAAATACTTAGAACAGTGCTAAGCACATAGGCCATATTCAGTAAGCGTTTACTCCTACCATTGTTATTCACCTCTGAATTGTATATACCTTTTCTGCTGTGGTTATGGGTTGCTTTCACTGAAAACATTCCATACCAGAAGTAATATCTTTTGCTTTCAAAGAGTCTGAATAAAAATGAAAGTTTAAATGACATCTTGGGAGTTCTGCTTCTGGTGATGGTGGACTAGGCTGTCTCAGACCAGTCCCCTGCTGAAAATAATGAGAAAGGCTATTTAATATTTAAACATAGAAAAATAATCTGTGTGAAGGCACAGGAAAGCTGCTAAGGCAATAAGAATTTGTGAGGTCAAGATCCAGAGAAAGAGAGAAAAAGGTGTGGATATTTGAGCCCAACATTTAACACTGTTTTTCTCTTGAGGTAATAGCAAATTTCAGTCAGTAAAAATGTAGATGATTTGAGTGATCTAGTTAACAAATTTGACACCTTGACCTCTAATACACATGTGTGGTTGGGTGTGCACATGCAGTGCACCCAAAAAGTGCAAAATACACATTTTTTTCAAGTGTGCACAGAGTTTTTGCTGAAATTGACCACATGCTGAGCCATAAAGCAGGTCTTAAATTTCAAAGCATTGAAATCATATAGACCAGCAGTTTTCAAACTTTGTGCTCAGGACCACTTTGCACTCATAAAAATTATTAAGCATTGGTCTTAAAGGCTTTACCAATGTTTACCTTATTAGAAATCAAAACAAATTTTTGAAAGACAAGAATACACAAGTTTCATTTTCTGTCAGAGGAAAGATGTTGTCACATGTCATATATCCTTTGGAAAATCTCACTGTATACTCAGAGAATATGAGTAAAAAAGACAAATAATTTATCATTATTATAAAATGAATCTTACAGACCTCAAATGCGGGGAACGTGGCCAGTGTTCCCTGCAAAAAACCGGGTCCCTTTGGTAGAGTTGCAAGGGATAAGAATATAATAGAGAGAAATGGAAAATGGAAGAAATAAAAGAATACACTGAGACAAAGATATAGTTTTATAAGTTTATAAAGATTATAGGCAAAGCGGGAGCTCAGGGGGCTCGGACCTCTCTGTTGGTCTCAAAAAGCCCCGAATGAGGTCTTACATGTAACTTATAGAAAATAGTGAACAATTGTCAGGGGTAACAAATTTACGTAACAGCAGGTAGTTCCTCTCAGGTTAACAGATTTTCAAAAGGCTTTTACAGAAGGGTTCTACAGATTCTTTAACTAATTCTATTTACGTGAGCAAACGGTTACAAAGTCTTTCAAAGGTTAATTTCTAAATTCTAAGGTAAATTTATCATTTAAACAGAGGGGTTAAACAGAGATATGCAGGCTCCATGTTTATTAGGTTATTGTGAATGGAGACAGGTAGTCTAGAGTGGTTTAAACAAAAGCTTTGCTTTTGGCCCTTTGGGAAGCTGGCCTTTCTGGGAAGCTGTTTGTTCCGGAGGGCACTCCATCGTCAGCTCTCAGCCTATAGTTTTTAACAGATTCGCTTGTGCTTTACAAAGCAAATCCAATTCTTTAGGTCTGAGAAACGCGGCGCCTCGTGGGATACAGCCGCTACTGCCTTTCAGAGACGCCCTTCCAGTGTAACAGCATTCGAAA
Source organism: Propithecus coquereli (assembly GCF_000956105.1). Lineage (NCBI taxonomy): Eukaryota > Metazoa > Chordata > Mammalia > Primates > Indriidae > Propithecus > Propithecus coquereli. The sequence goes on along the minus strand of NW_012146967.1, from coordinate 2,762,272 downwards.
TGCAAACCAGCACATTCACCTATGCCTTCAGGGCAAAGCTCTGTAAAACTCCTAAGACAGATCCTGTCCCAAAACACGTTTAATACTAATTCATGGAGCAACACTCAAAGGGTCTTGTTCCCCCACTCTCACCCAGGGGTTTGTGGACTGCACTTGAAAACCACTGATATAGAGGATATTATCTGACCACACAAGGGAATTAAGTTAGAAATCAGTTAAAAAAAAAAAAAAGAAACCATATATTTGGGAATTAAACATTATGCTTTTTAATAGCTTATGAGTCAAAAAAATGGAAATTAGAAAATAATTTTAATGTTAATAAAAAATACTTATGTCTGAAAATCAAGAATATGGAGAATGTAAATTGGCATAGCCATTATAGAAAACAGTATGGTTTTTCCTCAGAAAATTAAAAGTAGAACTACATGTGATCCAGCAATCCCACTTCTGGATACGTATCCATAGGAACCGAAGTCGTCATCTTGGAGCGTTGTCTGCACCCCCATGTTCATTGCAGCATTATTCCCAACAGCCAAGATATGGAAACAACATAAATGTTTGTTGACAAGTGAATGGATAAAGAAAACGTATATATGTAATGGAATATTATTCAACCTTTAAAAGAAGGAAACCAGAAAAAAGAAAAAAAAGAAAAAAAAAAAAGGAAACCAATTTTAAAAATCAGAGGGGAAAATGTGGATGAACCTAGAGTACAATATGCTGAGAAATAAGCCAGACACAGAAGGGTGACGGGCACACCTATAGCCAGGACTCAAGCACTGCAAAAACATCCATGTAACCTAAAACATTTGTACCCCCTTAATATTTTGAAATTTAAAAAAAAATACTATATGACATCACTTATATGTGGAATCTAAAAAAGCTGAATTCATAGAGACAGAGCAGAATGGTGGTTGCAGGGACAGTGGGTGGATCTCCAGGAGATGTTGGCCAAAGGATACAGAATCTCAGTTGTAAGATAAATAAGTTCTGGAAATCTAATGTACAACATGGTGACTACAGTTAATAATAATGTATACTTGAAATTTGCTAAGACAGTAGGTCTAAATAGGTTGGTAACTATGTAAATTGATCAGCCTGATTTTGGCAGTCCTTTCACAATGTATATGTACATTGTATACACCTAAATGTAAACAATTTTTATTTGCCAGTCTCTCAAAGCAGTGGAAAAAAATCATTTTAAAAATACTTATGTCTAAAAACTTGATTACTGTTAATGCCATCCTTGGATGGAAACAAAGCCTTTTTTTTTGGACAGAGTCTTGCTCTGTCACCCAGGCTAGAATGCAGTGGCATCATCATAGGTCACTGCAACCTCAAACTCCTGGGCTCAAGCAATCCTTCTGCCTCAGTCTCCAGAGTATCTGGGACTAGGGGTGCACGCCACCATTCCCAGCTAATTTTTTCTATTTTTAGTAGAAGCAGAATCTTGCTCTTGCTGAGGCTGGTCTCGAACTCCCGAGCTCAAGTGATCCTCACACCTCGGCCTCCCAGAGTGCTAGGATTACAATCATGAGCCACAGTGCCCAGCCCAGAAACATATAGCCTTAAACGTACAAAGTAGGAAAAAAGAAAGGCTGAAATATCAATGATCTAAGCATCTATCTCAAAAAGTTAGAGAAAGAACAATAAAGTAGACCCCATAAAGTAGAAAGATATAAATAATTAGAATGAATGAAATGTAAAGATACACAATAGAAAGGACCAACAAAGCCAAAAGTTGGTTATTTAAAAAGACTAATAGAATTCATCAACCCCTGATAAGAGTGGTCAAGAAAAAAAGAGAGGCACATTATTGACGTTTTGATCTCTATATTAGATGTTATTCGTTTATTACTGCCTCCCTAGCCCATAAAGTACCTTTAGTATGTATGTTACTTTAGGTTATTTTGGTATCATCATACTTTACCCTGCAGAGAACCACTTTGTTGGCTATTTTAAAACATAGTTATCTTTAAAAGAATGGATATCTTTTTAGCCCAGTATTAATGGTGAGACACTGTGAGTAACAAAGCCTGACCACCTGGTTTTGCTAATATTTGACTAACTGTTGCTTATTTTGTAGGTGGTGTCGGATTTGACATCAACTGTGGTGTCCGCTTGCTAAGAACCAATTTAGATGAAAGTGATGTCCAGCCTGTAAAGGAGCAACTTGCCCAAGCTATGTTTGACCACATTCCTGTTGGGGTGGGATCAAAAGGTGTTATCCCAATGAATGCAAAGTAAGAGCACAAGTTTCCAGTAAATCAAATGAGAGATATAATAATAACCACATGACCCTCAGCTTCATTTCCTACATAGGACACATGAGAAATAAGGGTTGGTCAGTCACTTTTCAGGAAGTAGTAAGAATTGTTTGTTTAAGCGTGAGGTCCAGCCCATTTATTAGAGATGGTAGTCGACTGATGTTCACTATTAGCAGCCTTTTACATAGAGTAATATTTGTAATAGAGTAATATTCACTGCTATTTATTGAGCACTTTCTAACTTCAAGGCACTGTGCATGATACTTCATCTAGACAGTAATCCTATTATTATCCCTAATTTACAAAAAAGAAAACAGGTTTAAAGAGATAATAAGTTTAGTAAGTGATATCAGGATTCAAACCAAATATCCTTTGACTTCAGAGGCTGTATTCCGAATCCCACTGCCTTTTGTCAATGAGCCTATTCATCCACAATCTTCCTTTTTGAATGATAGCACTGGCTATGTTCCTCAGCTAAGTAGAGAAGTAAATGTAACGCTACAGTGTACCTACCTCTCAGATGGCCACTGACTGTACTGTATCATAGCTTATGCAAAGCAGTGTATCTTCAACTTTGCAGAATACTTCAGTAGCAGAATAGTGTGCCAAGTATGTTTCTTTGACATTTGCTTTGTCTTTTTTTCTTTTTTTTTCCTTTTTCTTTTGAGATAGGGTCTCACTCTGTTGCCCTGTCTGGAGTGCAGTGGCATCATCATAGCTCACTGCAGCCTCCAACTCCTGGGCTCAAGCGATCCTCCCATCTTGGCCTCCCAAAGTGCTAGCACTACAGGTGTGAGCCACTGTGCTTGGCCTTACCTTTAAAATTTAAACGACTTTTGCATTCTAATCAAATATGTGTGCATAATTAATAGAAAAATGTTTTTAGCTATTACCTGTTATATAGCTCCCCTCCCCCCGCAAAAAAAAACTTGATGTAAAATTAAAGTACTTGGAAGATATTTGTTCTGTGATTTCACATGATCCCTGACATGCAGCCCCAATTTGAAAAGCATACATGAAACATACAAATAAATTCCAAGCATCTTTACAAATATTTTAGATAGCAATTTTGTCCTAGTAAATAATGTTTGAAATGGGCTGTCCTCTAGGGTAGTGGGAGGGAAACATTGAAAAGTGTAGCCTTTCTTTCTTGATAGTGTTTGAAAGAGAGCTAGACCTTAGATAAAGATTAAAGCTTTTTCCCTCCAAAGATTTAATGTATGGGCACCTCAGCTTCAAAATGCAGGTGCAGTAAGCTGCTCAATACTGTTATAAAAGTGGGAATAGGCCTTAAAATTTAAATTGTGTCTCCTGGGGAAATCTAGATACCTTCATTTATTATTTGACCATAAGTTTTTATAAATTATTAATGAAGGTGTATAGCTGGTCAGATTAGTCACAGAGAGTGATACCTGATTAAGGTTTTAAATTTTCTTTGGCTGCTTAATCACCACCTCATAGAATTCAAGAGAGGCAAATCTAATGTAAAAAGATTTGAAAATTACGAGGGGCCATATAAATGTCAAGTGGAACTATAATTATGTCTACTAAGCCATTGACCATTTTATATTGCAGTTATATATGTGACCACTTTCTTCAAAAAACTAGAGTTGCTGAGAGCTTAAGCTCAAACTTTGTATCTAGCGTAAGGCCTGGTACACAGGAGATAGTAAGTGTAGAGCTGTCCTCTGCCCTTTCGAGATGTGGTCATACTTAGGTTGTGATGTGCCTTTGCTGTGAAATGACTGGCACCTTTTACTATGTACCCAGAGACCTGGAGGAGGCCTTGGAGATGGGTGTGGACTGGTCCCTAAGAGAAGGCTATGCCTGGGCTGAAGACAAGGAGCACTGTGAGGAGTATGGAAGGATGCTGCAAGCTGATCCCAATAAGGTCTCTGCGAGGGCTAAAAAAAGAGGCCTTCCTCAGGTAACTCTCACTTTGGAGGGGTAACATTAATTTTTTTTTCATATTTTGTTGTTGCAGGGAAATATCTGTATCTTCCATTGAGCAAACATTCCCAGGTTTTTTTGGCAGTATATCAAAAAATGCAAATTTGTTTATGCTTCATACTTATTCTAAAAAGCTATCAGGAGCTTGCAAATTGTTCATAAAATAAGACAAGATATCATGAATTAGAAGTAGATGGGAGAAAAATGGGATATGATCATAAGGCTTATAACATATGTCAAAGATTACATATGTACATACTTTGACAATCTATGGATTTGACCAAAAGTTTTCTGGCATCTAAGATGGAAAGAGATACCTTGTTAATGCATGGTGTCATGAGATAAGAATATACTAGATGTTTTAAATTTACGGCTAATTATGATGGCTTTGCCACTAATTCACTGTGACCTTGGGCAATGCTCTTTGGCCTGTCTGGGTCTCATTTTCTCATTGAAAATTGGGATAGTTAAAACTAGGCAACCACTAAAGACTATTCCAACACTGCCATTCTCTGGTTCTCTGAATCATTTATTAGCTCCAGTTGCGGAATATATTTTTTCAATTAGAGATAATGGTCGGTGTACATGAACTTATGTGTTTCAAAAATCATTTGAACTTGGACCTTCTCTAAGAGTCAGCGTTCACCAGCATTCATCCCAAAATTTCACTCTTCTTTCATGATGTTTAAAATGTCCCGTGAGCCATTTAATGGCCTGGGTTTTTTTGGAGGGGGGGTGGTTATGAAGCCTTTTATATTGGTGTATCTTGAGCATATAATGATTGAATAAAATTCAGAAGCTAGTCTACGTTATTTTTGTTGCATAGAATATCATTTTAAATGAATGAAGCATTTCTAAGGCTTAGGAATTTTTTTGTTACATAAAACACCATTTGTATGGTTATTTTATTATTGTTAGTTTGTTTTACCTATTTGCCTTTTAAATAAATTTTTTTAAAAAACTAGAATAGGAACTATATTATCTGACATTCTTACATTTGCAGTTGGGGACCCTGGGAGCAGGCAACCACTATGCAGAAATCCAGGTTGTGGATGAGATTTTCAATGAGTATGCTGCTAAGAAAATGGGCATCGACCATAAGGGACAGGTGTGTGTGATGATCCACAGCGGAAGCAGAGGCTTGGGCCATCAAGTAGCCACAGGTATATTCTAAACTGGGTGCTAAAAATGTACATTTTATGAGAACCAAATGGGGTTTTAAGAGAGAAAGCTCTGGAATTGTACTGTATGCATTTTATCCTTGGTCTTCTAATTTGTGACCTCAAACAAATTAAATAACTTCACTGGGCTTAAACCTTCTTGTGTGAAAAAAAATGGGTATAGTAATTATTCCATATGGTATTGTCATGGAAAGTTCATGAAATAAAATATGTAAAACATTTAAGTCAGTGCCTAACATTAGTAAACACTCAGTAAATGTTAGCTCCAGTTGTCAATCTCTTTACTCTTGTGGGTTACATGATGTTTGAGCTGGGCCTTGAAGTTTGGATAATCACAAAGGACATTCGTGACAAAAAAAGTGAACAACAACAGGAGGCAGGAAAGTAATGCAGAGGTCACTTTAGATGACTTATGGGGTGTGTGAAAGGATTTATGAATATATGAAAAGATATATATAGCTGGAAATTATTATAAACTTTAAGTTTCATGTTATAGGTCAGCCTTGTATGTACATTTCATTCTGTGAGAATTTAATAATTTGTACCAACCTGACCCTTTAAACTGTTTAATCTATCAGATATATGAAGCATCGACTAGTGTTTCAGAACATTCTGCTGAGTGCTTCTCTGTACGTTGTCATGGATTTGATCTTCATGCAGAAGATCTAGCAACTTGTCTCCAGTTCTTTTGTATTAAAGCATTAAAAATTATTTTTTAAAACCGTGATGGTAATAAAATGTGTTTTACTACTTCTCATTCATTCACCTGTTGGGAAAGAAGTAACTAAGACCATATTGTTGCTATTTGTATGCACATCTCGTTCTCCTTATAAGTTCCTAGAGGGCACGTGTTGACTTGTATCCCACAAAGTGTCACCGCACTCTGACAGAGAAGATTCTTAATGAATATGAGAAGATTCTTAATAAATATATCTTGACTGAGCAAATAGATGAACTCAGAAACATATTAAAGGGAAAATTGTATGTCACTTGATTTTTTGTAGAATGAGTTTGAAAGTAGCCTACCCACCTTTCTGTAATAAATCTGAATTATTTAAGGGAAATCTAACTACTCTCTTGTTTCAGATGCACTGGTAGCTATGGAAAAGGCCATGAAGAGAGACAAGATTATAGTCAATGACCGTCAGTTGGCTTGTGCAAGAATTGCTTCCCCTGAGGGTCAGGACTACCTGAAGGGAATGGCAGCAGCTGGGAACTATGCCTGGGTCAACCGCTCTTCCATGACCTTCTTAACCCGTCAGGTACAGTTGAAGTTGCTCTTCTGTTCCAGGTTATTCATGATGAAGTTAAGTGCTTTGACACGTGGTATAGTTAAATAAAAGCCCATGTTGTTTGGTTTTGGAAATTTACATAATAAACATCCAAATATTTGGGAAGTGTCCACATTTTTGGTGTCTTATTAAACTAAACCAGCAGAGTATCAGGTGTGGGGACTGAGAGAAGAAGAGAAATCAAAATTATTTCTAGAATTTGTCTTGAGCAACAGAGAAAGTAGAAGTGCCAGGCAAGGTGGCTCATGCCTGTAATCATAGCACTGTGGGAGGCCGAGGCAGGAGGACTGCTTGAGGCCAGGAGCTCAAGACCAGCCTGAGCAAGAGTGAGGCCCTGTTTCTACAAAAAATAGAAAAATTAGCCAGGCGTGGTGGCATGTACCTGTAGTCCCGGCTACTCGGGAGGCTAAGACAGGAGGATCACTTGAGCCCAGGAATTTGAGGTTGCAGTGAGCTGTGATCGTGCCACTGCACTCCAGCCTGGGTGACAGAGTGAGACTATGTCTCTATAGAAAAAGAAAAGAAAAGAAAATTATGGAGTGGAATTTGCTATATGGTCTAAAAGGCAGTTTTTGTCCTCTACGTGAAGATTAATCATACTGCTACTTTTGAACCCTTAAATCCATTACTCCCTTCAGGTATAGACTAGCTGAAATCAGTAAGTTCTGAGGAGCTGGTTCTGGCTGCTTTTAATGGCAACTTTTTCTCTTAGGCTTTTGCCAAGGTCTTCAACACAACGCCTGATGACTTGGACCTGCACGTGATCTATGATGTTTCTCACAACATCGCCAAAGTAGAGCAGCATGTGGTGGACGGAAAGGAACGGACGCTGTTAGTGCACAGGAAGGGGTCCACCCGCGCCTTCCCTCCTCACCATCCCCTCATTGCTGTTGATTACCAAGTACGTACCCCTGCGTTTGTGGTTTTGTTTAATAAGTAGTACAGGCATGATTTAGTAGTTCTGGATGGGGGTTGCATTTAAACAGGAAAGCAGCCATTGTGAAAAGAAAATATTCTGTCACCCATGAGAACAGTGATTCCCAGTCTTCTCTGAAGCAGTGACTGACTCCTCCCCATCTCTTGTGCTTGTATCTCTCTGTGCTGTCTAAAAAGTGCTGCATGCACTCTGGGAGGCCAAGGCCAAGAGCCATACCCCGTTTCTAAAAAAAAAAAAATAGAAAAATTAGCCAGATGTGGTGGTGCACGCCTATAGTGCCAGCTACTCGGGAGGCTGAGGCAGGAGGATCGCATGAGCCCAAGAGGTTTGCAGTTGCTGTGAGCTAGGATGACACCACTGCACTCTACCTGGGGCAACAGAGTGAGACACTGTCTCAAAAAGAAAAAAAAAAGTGCTGTGTTAAGTACATTTTACTTCACTAAAGGAATTCAGGCCTTTGAATTATTGGAAGACAGGATATAGAGTAAATTGTTTTATTTCTCCTATCCTTTGGTGTGTGGCTGTGGTAGAGTTAGAAAAGCCCATAGCCTGTTCACTCCTTTATGGATTAGGAAACCGAAGCCAAGAGAGAGCAGATTCCTTGTCCAGGATAGTTGTTCTAGTAACACTTCCCTATAATTTTGGATTTTGCTTTGCTCTTAAATCTAGTCTGTCTTCTGCATATTCCCTGGTCCTCACGTTTCCACCCCCTTTCTCTTCGCTTCCGTCCAAATTATCAAAGAACCAAAGTAATGTGTTGATACAGTTGTAAGACCAATGTGTTTAGAGGTCTAGATTTATCCTACAATGCAAGAAGAAATTTAAATTTCAGACATGAAAAGCTTATGCTTTCCTAAATTTTAATTATTTGACTTGTGTACATCCTCAGCTCACTGGACAACCAGTGCTCATTGGCGGCACCATGGGAACCTGTAGTTACGTTCTTACAGGCACTGAACAGGGCATGACTGAGACCTTTGGAACAACCTGTCATGGAGCGGTAAGGAAAACAGAAAATTCCTTAGAAACACTCTCGCCAGTTTAGCTGTTGTTTTGCATTTTGACTGGTAAATGTACCTGGTTGAGCATTGACAAAGTTACAGTTTGGGTCTGTCATGTCTTCTACTTGAAATTATTCCCTATAATGTATACTGTTTAGTGAACTGACTGAGGTTACCTAGTAGTGTCTCCACCTTAGTGAAGTCATTGTAGGGCCAGGGACTGTTTCTCGTCTCTGCAAGTTTGGAAAATCCAGACTGGGAGTTGGTCACCCTAGCTCAGCCTACTGTAACTAGTTTATAAGTGGTATAAGTAACTAGTGCAGATTTACATCACTGCTTATCTCAGTGAGTCACTGGACCTGCTCCTTCCTATTTGCTTAATTTGCTCCTTCCTATTGTGTACTTGTCCACTCACGATTTGGGGGATAGGCCCTGTTTGCAAATCAGGGCCCCTGTGTAGTCTGCACACCCATTTCAGCACATTGCTTCTCATCTTCTAAGCCAGGGGTCAGGAAACTTTTTCCGTAAAGGGCCAGACAGTAAATATTTTAGGCTTTTGGGGCCATGTGGTGTTTGTGTCAGCTATTTGCTGTGCCATTTTAGGGCAAAAGCAACCTTAAGTATTACATAAATGGGCATTGCTATGTTCTATCTAATGAAACTTTATTTTAAAAAATAGTTGGTGGGTCAGATGTGGCCCACAAACTGTCGTTTGCCAGCCATTATTCTAAGCCATGAGAGTGCTTAGCCAGTGTTGGAATAGCAAAAAGAAACTTTCCAGAATACCTTCTCTTAGGACAGACCCTCACAAATATATTTTAACCCTACTTTTTTCTTTGATTGTTTCTCACTTCCAGCTCCCAACTCTTAATTTTAACCCAGTGATTCCCAACCAAGGTGAACTCCCAACTCCCACAGGGACATTGGCAGTATTGGGGGGCATTTTTGATTGTCACGGTTTTAGGGGGAGTTGCTATTGTCATCTAGTGGGGAGAGGCCAGGGATGCTGCTAAACATCCTACAGTGCACAGCCCCCACAACAAAGAATTATCCAGTCCAAAATGTCAGTAGTTCTGAGGTTAAAAAACCATCTTAAACCACAAAAGAACAGAGTTTTTGTGGTGACACACATACTGTTTACAATTAAAAATTCATATATTTATATTGAATTAGTAATTAGAAATACACAAAACTAAATCTTTAAATACAAAATGCCTTATGCAGATAGAAATTAATTTTCCAAGAGGGTATGATGAAGCTTATGGCAAAAGGTATGTAATAAGCTTGATAAAGTAGAAAAAGATCATTTTATAAACTCCTTTTTAGTCTTTAAAAAAAATTAAGGAAAAGGCATCTAACCTTTAAATGGCCATATGAGTTGTATTTAACTTACTCTCATTTTGAGCCCGGGGCCTCATGAAGCATATGTAACTCATGTCTCTTCACCTTGGGAGCTATGAGAACTATTTTTCAAGTTGCATATAACTCACACACAGAAAACAATAAAAAATAACAAATTTTTCATTAAATGAGAATCATTTTGTTTTCAAAGTTCTTACTCTGTTTTCATAGTAAAACAACCATGGCCCCAAGGAAAAATTTCTTTTCTAGTGTGGCAGTCAATGTGTTAAATAATAACTGGTGTCAGACATAAAATTTAGCTCAGAATTTATAAAGTGCTTTTCCCACACCTTTCCTGTTCTAGGGCCGTGCGTTGTCCCGAGCAAAATCTCGACGTAATTTAGATTTCCAGGATGTCTTAGACAAATTGGCAGATATGGGGATCGCAATCCGTGTCGCCTCACCCAAACTGGTTATGGAAGAGGTAAGTGAAATTTTGATAAATACTCAGCATGTTCACAATTTATGATTTATGCCAGTGCACAGAGACAGCAATTTTTGTATTACTAACAGAAATTGTTCGGGTTTTTCTTTTTTTTTCATGACCTCTGTTTCTGTTTATCTTCCTTGGTTTATCTTATTTTGGTATTTTTTTTTTTTTGAGACAGAGTCTCACTCTGCTGCCCTGGCTAGAGTGAGTGCCATGGCGTCAGCCTAGCTCACAGCAACCTCAAACTCCTGGGCTCAAGTGATCCTCCTGCCTCAGCCTCCCGAGTAGCTGGGACTACAGACATGCGCCACCATGCCCGGCTAATTTTTTCTATATATATTTTTTTAGCTGTCCGATTAATTTCTTTCTATTTTTTTAGTAGAGACGGGGTCTCGCTCTTGCTCAGGCTGGTTTCGAACTCCTGAGCTCAAATGATCCGCCCGCCTCGGCCTCCCAGAGTGCTAGGATTACAGGCGTGAGCCACCGCGCCCGGCCTCTTATTTTGGTTTTAATTGTCTTCTCTTTTGTTTGGAGATTAATTATAAGCCAAATTCATAAAAGTTATTTTTAGGCTGGTCTGAACATAGTGAGTTATCTCAATTGAATATTCAGTCAATCAGAGTGACTTTCTTATTCTACTCTTTTCCCCCTTCCTTACTATTGTACTTGACTGGTCTTAAGAAAAAAAAGATTTTTACTGTTCATGTATTGTCTCTTTCTATGTATTAAGCTTTAAAAATAGTTTGAGCTGCCTCATCTTAACCTTACTTTTGCACAGTTGTATATTTATGTTTCAATATGAAAGCAAATTTGAAAAAGGAAGGAGGAAATGTTTTAAAGAAAAAGTTTGATTTATAGGAGAGCAAAGATTTTCTTTAAATTGTCAAATTACCTATATATATACGTTCACATATGAAGATATTCAAGTTAGAAGCAACATAACTCATTCCTTAAAAATTTAAGAGAGAAGAGTAGAAGCCATTATCTTAAGTGAAACAAATCAGACACAGAAAGACAAGTACCACATGTTCTCACTTATAAGTGGAAGCTAAATTATGTATACCGTGGAAGTAGAGTGTGGAAGGATGGACAGTAAAGACTCGGAGGAGTGAGGAGGTGGAGGCAGGCGGATGGCGGGAGGTTGCTTGGTGGGTACGACGTGCATTGCTTCAGTGATAGATGCGCTGAAGGCCCTGACTTCACCACAGTGCGAGATATCAGTGCAGGGAAATTGCATTTGTACCCCGTGAATATATATTAGACAAATGAAAAATAAACAGGAAAAAAATTAAGAGAAAAGAAAAATAGTCATCCAGAAACTTAGTGCCCCGACACAAATATCATCTTATTTTTTAGAATACTTAACTGCCATATTTTTCCCTAAGTTCTTTTTTTAAGCTAGTTATAATTGTTGCTTACAAACATTTTTGTAGTCCTTTTTTAGATTCAGTACATTATTATAAAATTGTTTGTGTAACCTTTTAAATCATTGCTATATATCCCATCAGCTGAGTACCTTAGTTTCTGCCCATAGTGGACATTTAAGTAGCTTCCAAATTTTTGCTGCTATAAATTAAGTTGTAATGAGTATCTTCATGAAGCTTTTTCCGGATGTTTTAATAACTAGAAGGAAGTGTCAAAGTAGATTTATTGAGTCAGAGTATGAAAAAAAGCATTATTTTTCTTAGTAACTATGAATTTTCCCCCTGATCTTAAGAATAATACATGTTTAATTTAAAAGATTTAGGAAATGCAAAGAAGAAAACAGAAAACATTTAGAATTCAACCAGCCAGAGATAACAGCTGTTAACATCTGTTTTTTAATTTTGGGGGGCGGGGGGTTGTGTTTTTTTCCTCACTTTGCAACACATGATTTTTTTCATTCACTCATGAAACTTCTGCTATAGTTAGCTACTTTTCTGCATGGTAGAGATACTGTAGTGAACAAAACTAACTTAAATCCCTTCCTTGTGGCACCTACCCAATAGTAAAATGTGTGGTGAGTTAATGAGCATATAAGCACTATGGAGTAAACACCAAGCAGGGAAAGGGTCTAAGGGAAGGTGGGGAGGGGTGCAGTTTTAAGTAGGGTGGCCAGGGAGGACTTTAGCGAGGTGAGTGAAGACCTGGAGGGACTGAGGGAACAGGCTATGTGGGTATCTGGAAGCATGGTTTCCAGGCAGAGAGAACAGCAAGTGCAGAACCCCTGAGCTGAGATTATGCAAGAATGTTCAAGAAACAGCAAGGAGTCCGGGAGTGACAAGTGCAAGCAAGAGAGAGAGCGGGCAGCCAGGCAGCAGGGAGGCCAGAGTATGTGGGTCCTTTTTCTCTCTCTCTTACAAAAGGAATTTTGCTTTTACTGTGATTAAAATGGAAAGACATTGGAGGATTTTGAGCAGAAGAGTGACATGATCTGACTGGTGTGTTTGCATACTGATAAGAATCTAAACAGAAATTGATACAGAAAAGGGGGTAAATTATAGGAGGAGTGACTTTGAGTAGATGAGAGGAGGGGGATCTGGTGTCCAAGTTGATGGGGTTGGTCTTTGCTAGGAGCGCAGATAATTCATCCTTAATAAAAGGACAGAGGGCACAGATGCAGATAGGTGGGAAGATAAAGTAAGAGTTTATGAAAATTTTATGTTGGCTGCTTTTATTTTTTCAGTGTATTAGGAAGTAGGGTCAGCAACTGAGAGTGCGGGTGCAGGAGAAGGTATGAAACAGTCATCTAGGAGAGAGAGTAATTGGCCCAGTGAAATTTTGGATGATCGTGCGCAGTACTGAGGACCTCCATAGGCTAAATTCAGTGGTTGGGTGTTTTTTACACTGTATCTAGCTGTATAGGTGCAGGCATGAAATAGGTGCTGAGCTACCTTTATCCAGGGTCATAAGTTCAGCACAGTGAAAGAGAAGCAAGGTTATTGAGGGTGTTGCAAAGGGACTGTAGGTCCTAGATGGGTTAAAGGACTGTTGGAGATAGGAGACAAGGGGGAGCAAGCAGGAAACCTGGGCTGTGATCACCAGCCTGGAATGCTTGCGAGTGAGATCATGGAGGGGTAGTAATTTTGGTAATGATAGGCTCTGGGGTATGAGCCTGCAAGTGAAGGGCTGGGGTAAGCAGAGCCACGGTCATTGGAGGGGCAGAAATTGAGGACTGAGAAGCCACGGTACTGAAAGGATCCCCTCCCTGGATAGTGAAATCATTCAGAATTATGTAGCAGGAGAGAGTGACAGTGAGCCAGGAGCTGAAAGTCAGGTAATGCCAGGAGTGATTCAGACTCTAGCAGATAACCACAACAAGAGGTAGCAGGTAGTATAACATGGCTGTAAGAGTCAAAGCCAGGAGTACTTAGGGAGGAAGGTAGGGAACAGAAACGACTGTCAAAGCCAGAGGACACCTGTCCCACTTCTCAGGCTAATGGCATGACCTGGTTTGGGGAAGAAAACAGCTACCACTTCAGAAAGTTGGAGGCAAAGATAATATCCTCAGGGGAGATCTGTGTTTTGGTAAGAACAAGAAGGTAAAGGGAACATTCAAAGAAAAAGGGAAGGAGGAGGGGATTTTGTTCCTTCCTCTGGAAAAAGTTCCAGACGCCAGAGTGGGAAAGTTTCAGAAACTGTGAGAGACTGGGACATGGGCTAGAAGAGGGTATGTACAGAGCCTGTGGGAGTCAGTTTGGGCAGCCCTCTTGTGTTGACATGAGTAAGGGTAAACGGGGTGTGCGATGAGGTTGGTTCTAATGACAAGACAGTGAGTGTGGGTGAGATGGAAAGATGGGGGTCTTGCTAGCAACTCAGAAATAAATTGTGAGTGAGTGTAGGTACATACACATACCCATCTATATACACACATACACATACAGTTTGGGTTTATTTATATCATATGTGAATTTAATAACTTTGCCTTATTGTGACAAATACATGTTCACTCCAGAAATTTTGACAACCATAGAAATATATAAAGAAAGAAAGTTAAAACTTCAGTAACTCTACCATCCAGAGATAATTACCACTGACATATGATGGTTTGGTTGCTTTTCTTTCAGTCAGGTATTGTTGTGTATGTTTTATTTCATTACATTTACTGCTTTTTGTTGTAATGGTGCAAGTAATAAATGTTCTTTGGAGAAATTTTGAGAAATACAGAAAAAATATAAAACAAGATGAGAGTGTTTATCTCACTACCCCTTACCAATATCAAGCTACTCATTTTTTAAACTTTTGCTAATTCAACAGACCAAAAAAGCCCTCGGCATTATTTTAGTGTACATTTCTTTAATTACAAGGGAAAGACAGTGATTTTAGAAATTGCATTTCCAGTAGACTTTTACATTATAATCGTAATTCCTCCCACTCAGGCTCCTGAGTCCTATAAGAACGTGACAGATGTGGTGAACACCTGCCACGACGCTGGAATCAGCAAGAAGGCCATTAAGCTGAGACCAATCGCCGTTATCAAAGGGTAGAGCCTGAACAACAGGACTGCAGGCACCACCGACCCTCCGAAGTGGAAGCAAACTGAGGCGCTCTTCAGACATCAGACTCGAGAACTGACAGGTTCCCAAGTATGCAGCTATAACTGCTCGTGCCAAAATGGCTGGCGGGGAGGCTGCTGCTTTTAGGAGCCAGAATTTTAAAATCACTTCTGGGAGGAGGCACGTCGCCCCCATTTGGAAAGGGAGCAATATGCCTCCTTCTCCTTTGTCCCCGGATTTTTAGGAAAATCTGTTAACAGGTGGGTAGGGGTCAAGAAGTTGCCTTACTCAGTCATACAAGTCTTTAGCCATTAGAATGAACTTCTTTACACCAAGCTCTGTTTACATCCCAAGAGGTGTCATGAAGAACATTCTATTAAATAATAAGTTTTGGGGATGTTTCCCTTCCCTCGCTTTGTCAGTTTGTCCATTGAGCCACCCATCATTACCACCCCTGCTCTGAGCAAAACCATAAATACCCCTGTTCCTTGGAGAGCACCAGGGGATTGTAATCAAGATGTTAGATAAATGGATGCATTGAGGAAGGAGTGTGTGCAGAGGTGTAAGGAAAGGGCGCCCAAAAGAAAAAATAAGTTTTCACGCCCTTGCTACCTTTCTTGTGCTAAATACAAGGCAGACTTTTGACTGACCTGCAACATGGCATTGCTAGTATCCTGGCAAAATTTTTTTGAGTAATGCCTTGCACAGCAGCTGCAAAGAACCCTTACATAAATATCTTTACATTTTGTGGTTAAATTATTATAAAACCAAAGCTGTCACAGTTGTTAACAGTTGCTCTGTATTGACAGATTGACTAGTCTTGTGCCACCTAATCAGATTTCGTATTATGTACAATGACACCGCAAAGATGTTAAAGGACTATAGTTACAGGTTACTAAGGCCTTAGTTGAATCTGAACAGCCAGTAAAATAGAAAATCTAATAAAGTTGTGATATGTTGCTTACGTTTTGTGCTTAATGTTTTATAGCTTAGGAAAATTTAGTGTTTGTACTTGATTCACTCTGGGCAGTGTTGCTGTGCAGGTTCCCTTTAGAGACTCACCCAAAAAAACACTCTTTCCTAAAATATATCCCTCAGTTTATAATAAAAATCCCCATTAGAGTATCTTCTAGATCCTGCTGTTTGGAAGGCTGGAGAAAAGTAGACTTCCTCTGAAAAATGTATGAGGTAAGAAATAGCATTAACTTTTCTTTACTCTGAGTAGTCAGTAACTTAAATTTTTTTGATGGTGGAGTTTGCAAGTTTCTTAATGTGATAATTGTGGATTACTCATGCTACTCATGCCTTCAGACTGGCCCAGCCACTATCATACGCAGATGACTTAAGGATACAGATCTCTCAGTGAACACCAGCGGGCACATAAAGATGAGAAACAGGCTCCTGGCAGGATGCTGGATTCTTTAGAGATGAGGCAACATTGGTTTGCCTGTGTAGACTCACTGTAACCGGGCTTGCCTAATGACATGTCATTTCAAACTAATTCAACATAAGGTCTCCTCCCAAAACTAACTGATGTCAGTGTAGGAAGTGCTGTAGATCATCTTTAATGCATAAGTTGGGTTTTATTAGATGCATTGAGGAAGGAGTTTGTGCGGAGGTGTAAGGAAAGGGGGACGAAAAGAGAGAATAATTTTCATGCCCTTTGAGTAATTTTCAAAGGTGCCAGAGGAGCAGGTGAGGAGGGGAAAGAAGAGAAGAATGGTTTATGCAATGGAGTTTTCTGTTTTAGTAAACTTTTCTTATATGTAGCATTCTCTAGCAAACTTGGCCCTAACCACGACCATAGAAAGTAATGGTTTTCCAAACCACAGTAGAATTCACAAGAAAAAAAAGAAAGTAATGGTTAATATATTGAGTTCAAAAAGGAGGATACATTGTTTTCCTTATTCTAAAGATGTTAATTTCCCATTGAAGGGAAAAGCCACTTAAAAGTAAATCTTTAAATGAAGCTAAAGTAACCAGCTATTTTTATGAGGCCCTGAGTGAATAAAAAGAACCATACCTATGCGCATGCTTGCAGCTAGGAACACCCTTCGACGGAGCACGGTCTGGTCTTTGAGTGGTGAAGGGTGAGCCTGATTGCTGTGCACATCTTGGTCCCTTTTTAAAGTCCTCCAAAGTCAGTCAGTTTATGATTAATACTCCCAAAAGTACTGACATTTCACGTACGGATAATGGGTTTTATCATTCCTATTATCACCATATGGTTGGGAAAACTAATTCATAAAGTAGGAACAAAATGTGGACACTCACTAATTTTCTAATTTTGTGAATATTTCTTGGAACAGCAAAGAAATGACAATTTAAATATAGAATAAAATCTAACAGATCTTAAGATGCTCCCATTTTGATTTTCAGATTATATTTCGTGTAACCTCTGGAAACTTAAGCACAGGAAAACTAGACATGGGGGTTTTTTAGCTTTTCCTATTTCTATTTTGTGTGTGTGTGTAAGACTGCATTTTTTTCCTCATGTTTATTGTAAGGTTTCTCTCCTATTTGTGAAAATTCCTTGCAAACATCATCAATATTGCTGAAACATTCCCTTTTATACTCTTGTGTCTGATTCCAATGCACAACTTACATAGCACCTTATGTCCTATTGTTTTTGCATCTACTCCAGTGCCTGACTGTATGGGATT
>NW_012146967.1:2708061-2744113 GCF_000956105.1 Propithecus coquereli | reverse complement strand
AAAAAAAAAAAAAAAAAAACGTTTTTACATATGGTTTTGGTTCTTAATGAATGAAGGAGGGAGGATTATGTGAGCCATTCACTAGCATTTAATGAAGTTGGAAAGGCAGGTATTATCCCCCACTTACAGATTAAAACACAGCCTCAAAAAGATCTAGCACCTTGCCCAAGGGCACCCAACCAATGACAAAGCCGGGCCTGGAGAGCCAGGTGTTTTGACTCCCAGGTTTAATGCTGTTTTCCTGAGGTCACACTGCCTCCCTTAGCTATTTTGTGCTGTTTTTTCTGTTCAGTACAAGAACCAGCCAGTTCTGGTCTGAAAAAACTTTTTTAAGTAATGCAGAGCACTCATAAAAATTTCTTTTAAATGGGATTAGTCCTCCTGCTTGGCCTTGTCAGGGCAGGTCAAAGATCCTGACCACCATCCAGGAGTCTGTGAACAGTAAAGACTTTACTATGCTTGATGAATGTGTGTAAAACAGACTTCTCCTTTTGCCTTGTTTTTTGATCCACAAATCAATAAATTCCAGGTGACCCTCAAAACAGTGAGGACTCTCCAGAGACCCCAGCACTCATTTCCCCACTTTTAGTGTTAGTATGAGGTCTTCCTGGGGTTTGCCTTGCCTTGGTTGCTATAAATTTCTTTACCAAAGTGGAAGAAAAACTGTATAGATAGGTACCAAGACACTTGCCCAAGTTACTGAAGGAAGGAGACCCCTTTGCTCCAGACTCCAAATCAGTGTTTTATCTAATCGATAAATAATTTTACTCTTACTGTGGGCAGAGCACTGTGCTGGGTCTTTGTGAGGGTCACAAAGATGGTCACACTCTGCCTTCAACAACTTACAGTCTGGTTGGGAATGTGGAACAGATGTGCATACCTTTTAGACAACAGCATGTCAGAGCAGTTTGAGTATCGATTGAAAGACACAAGGGATAAGTTCCATAGGGAAAAGACACTGGGTCGTGGCCCATGTGTACACAGCTAAACTACTGTAGTCTCTACCTCTTCCACTCCCATTCTATCCCAGGTTCTCCTTAATCCTGGCTTGTGCCCTTACCACTCGTGTGAAACTACTCACCAAAGTCACCCACTACCTTTAGTTGCTAAATAAGTGGACCAATTCTAGTTTTAACTTTTTATTTGCCTTCTGCAGTATTTGATACTATTAATCATTCTCTTGGAACACTCCCTTAAAATATATTCACTAGGCCAGGTCCTGGCCCTCTTATTATGCATATCCTTCATGGCTCATTTTCATCTACTCCCATGACTGCAGCCACCATCTATGGCCAGTGACCCCGCTTACATACATCCAGCCCACATCCGTATATCCCTAACTAGAAATCCCATAAATGTCTCAAAATTGACATGTAAACTCCACATCTTTCCTCCTTTAAAATCTGTTCCCAATCTCAGGGAACGTAATACCACCCGCCCATCCCCTAAGCCAAAAATCGGTGTCACCTTTTGATTCTTACTTCTTCCCTACCCTCTAAGTCTGTTCAATTCTATTAATAACTCCTTGATATCTCTAAATCCTTTCCCTCTTCATTCTCAGTGCCTACCACTTACTTGTCCAGATCCTTATCTGCCTTCTGTCAGAGTATGACAGGTGTCTCCTTAGCTGGTAGCCTGACCCACATAAATCCCTTTTTTCTTCTGGTAGCTGAACCCATATGTTTCATAGAGAACCATCTACCTTTATTCTTGGTTCATTTAGTTTGGGTCAAGCCTGGATACTCAGAGCATCACTTCCTCCAGTTCCTGGTTGAGGAATTGGCATGTGATCCAGTTAGAATAAAAGATAATTCTGGAGATTCTATATTACCCAAGAGCAGGGGACTCTGTTTCCCCCAGTGTTGCTAAGAGAATGTGATGTAGGCCTGGACCCGTTGACAGCCGTCTCGCCTCATAAGCAAACTTGCCTGAGAACAGAGCTCACATAAAGGAAAGCAGAGGAAGAGCTGAGGGGTGGAAAGGCAGGAGATTTGGACTCCCAGATGCATCTATGCCTGAAATCAGGATATCCTTGAATTTCCAAGTTATGCGAGGGGGAAAAATTATCTTTGCACTTAAGCCAGTTTTGAGTTGAGTTTTCTTGCAACCAAAAGGTTCATGGTTGTAAGATGATAAAAGTACTGAGAGAAGGGAGTCCACAGTGAATCTATGATTTTGCACCAGAGTTACTGAGAGAATAGTTCCCCTCTCAAAAATAGGGATGTGCTGAGGAAAATGGATTTCAAACGGGTCATGAATTTGTAGTTAGATTTGTCGTATTTGAAATGCTACAGGACACTTGGCCTGCAAATGAAAAGCATTATAGAGTTCAAAAGGGAGGTTCTAAATGGAGCACGAGATGTCAAAGCCAGTGAGATTTGCAGGAGAACCAACACAAAGAAGAGCAGAAGGCTAAGAATGCAGCTTAGGTTAGAGTTGTTTGTGGAATGAGGGGAGAAAGAAGCCAAAGTAATGACACAACAGCAAGCAGAACCATTTTGCTGTTGTGTCCTCACTTCAGCTTGTCTTTATAATACCAGGCATTCTGGTCTAAGCCTTTTACACATAGCAACTCACTTTATCCTCAGAACAATCCTAGGAAGTAGGTGTAATTCTCATCCTGCATACTATTATCCTCATTTTACACCTGCTCACCCTAAAAGAATAAATGTTTCCTCCAAACTTTTAGAAGAGCATGAATTGAAAGGATCCTTAAAGTAATGTTCATGTGACTTTCAAATGATTCATGCCCTAAACAAAAATTTCATGTCAGTACAAGCTCAATGAAAAATCCCCAGGAAGCTCAAGTTGCTAAGTGTAGGTTCAACTAAAAAATGTTCTTTAAATATTTGTACTTCTTTATTAAATCCCTGAATGATAAGATTTAGCAACTAAACTTGGCAACTGAACTTGGCAAGAAATCACCTTGGGTTTGCCAGTATCACCAGTCGTACCCTCAGCGTACGTATTGGAAAGGGAAAATGCCTAATCTGTGTGCAGTGCTCTCGGCTGTATTCACTCTGAGAGAATGTTGCTTAGCTATATGTGCCTGTAGCTCTTGGTAGCCCAACTCAACCAATCTGAGTAAGACAGACCACTCCTACATCCTAACCCATCACTGGCCTTCTCAGCACCCCTGGCCCACATGAAACACGAAGGATCACTGTGAGTCCTTCTGTTTATTAGGTACATATGCCTCGAGCAGGCCTCGTACTTTTCTCCTGGGTTGAACCCAGCCTTCCACGAACTGGATCACAGAGGGGCTTTATGCAATGGTGACAGTGGCTCATCTGATGGCTCCCTGTTTTATAGATGTGTAAACAGTCTTATGAAGGGCAAAATGTGTCCTTCAGAGAAGTGACCAGATTTAGAACATCGGATGCCACCCATCACTCTACCATTCTTGAATCCACCATTTTCATGACTTTTTAAAAAGAATAGTAACAACACCACGTAACATTTCTTGAGCACTTAGTAAGTAGTAGACACTGTACAAACTATCTCATTAAACCATCACAGCAACTCTTCGAGGTAGATAGTATTCCTGGTGCATAGATGAGGAAGCCGGCTCAGAGAGGTTAAGTAACTGCTCAAAGTCACACAAGTAAGTTGCAGAGTCAGGATTTGAGCTCAGAAGTGTTCAAAAGCTCATAGTTTGCTCTGTACACTATTCTACTTCCTCAACACGGCCACACTCAGCATCCTTCACTGTGGTTCTCCCCTTTCAACCTGATCCCATTTTCTAAACCAACAGCATGGTTCACCTTAACAGAGAGAGCCGGGGCTAGGCACGGTGGCTCACATCTGTAATCCCAGCACTTTGGGAGCCTGTGGCAGGAGGACACTTGAGCCCAGGAGTTTGTGGTTGCAGTGAGCTATGATCATACCATTGCACTCCAGCCTGGGTGACAGAGTGAGACCCTGTCTCTTAAAAAAAAAAAAAAAAAACCAACAGCAATAACAAACAGAAAACAAACTGTAAAGAAATAGGAAAATTAAGTCATTTTTTCCAAAGTATTTTGGATCTAGCTATAAAGTTTTTGAGAAGTGGAAGAAAATTGAATCCTTATAACATCTGTTATAAAATGTTTCAAAGCCTTTGCTTCAGCCAAGTGTGGGTACCCCTTTTGAGCTCTCTCTGGAGGCAACAATATTTTTCTTTTAGAAGCACATCAGAGTCACCTAGAGAAGGAAAGAGTCGAGCCCTTCCTTATCCAGAGCATTGGGCTGAGTAAAAGAACAGTCCAGATAACTCAGTCTGATCTCCAAAACACCTGAGACTGATCATAATAACTCAAACAACCAAAGTATTATAGTAGACACTATTATTATTCACAAATATTCAGTGCCTCTCCCTGTGTGAGACTTTATCCCCACCATGTTGTACTCAAGCATGGCCATAAGATTGCCTTTACCAATGAAATGTGAGTGATGATGTCATGTGTCATAAGCAGAAGCTTTAAGAGCCAGCACATATTCTGTTCCCCTGTCTCTGGAGCCGTAGAAGCCCAGACAGAGGTAGAGCCTCAAGCTGTCAGGTCCCTAGACAATTGTCAGTGAACATGTAGCTTAAATGAGACGAAAAAAGCTTTAGGTTGCTGAGATTTGGAGGCTGTTTGTTACTGCCGCATTACTTAGCCTATTCTGACAGATACATTTTGCCTCTTATGAGGACTTGCCTCCAAAGTGGCTGCCCTGAGGAGACCTAGCCATGAGGAATATGTTATTAAATTACATGTTTAAAAATTGTCACTAGGTGTTGTGTGCTGAGAGCGGGCATCAGCAGAGGGGTTTAGAGGATGGATTTTGAAGGCTCTATTCTCTTTAGACTGGAGTCCTCCGCAGGAGAAAGTGTAATGTGATGCTTCCATATTGGTTGCAGTAATCACTCTGTTAGTACAATAGTTTATTCACTCCTCTGTGCCTGTATTTCTTTTTCAGACAATAAGGATAACAATCCCCTGCTCTCTATCCTACTCCACCAAACCTGTAGATCATTGTGTAAGTAAAATGAGATTAAGTTATCAAGAGCTTTCATTCATTCATTCATTCTAGGCATTAGGGTTACAGTGGCAAGTATGAGTCTTTGTTCATATGGTGCTTTTAGTCTGTTGGAGGAGGCACAGATGGCTGTACTGTGTTGCATGCCATGGCGGAGAAGCACGAGGAAATGCAAGATACTTAGCCTCCTAGCCTGGTCTAGAGGTGTGGGAGGGCTCCCTTAGGAAGTACCTTTAAGCAGAGACCTGACAGATGAGTAGGTTAGCCAGGTAAAGAGTGGGGTGGAAAGAATTCTGGGCAGAGGAAATAGTATGTGCAAAGGCCACGAGACAGGAAGAGCTCCGAGTATTAGGGAAACTGGCAGATGGCCAGTGGAGCCGGAGCTCTGGAGCAGGGTAGTGAGGCACAAGCATGGAGATAGGAGGTGGCAGGGCATGTAGGCCAGGTCAAGGTCTTCATTTCTACCCTAGAGCAGAGCCACTGAAGGATTTGAAGCTGGAGAGAGACATAATCTGATTTACTTTGAAAATACAGGTGCAAATCCCTTTAGTGAGTCTGCATATTGGGTATGTAGTAGGCACCCGATAAGCACATGCTGAACGAGTGGGCGAAGGGATGATCAGAGGAGACAGTGAAGACATGCTTGCAGGAAGGTTCTAGGCTAGCTTCGTTACAGAGACTTCATTAGGCCCAGTTGCCGCCAACCCTGTGCCCAAGAGTTGGTGTCTCATTTTTTAGCAACAATCCGTCTTTGCTGAATACAGTTTATGCCACATAAATTATCAGGACCCCAGGACTACTTCCCTTCCTACTTGAATCTTAGTATACTTGCCTGCTTCCCTGTCTCTCCCTTCCTCTCCTGCACACGTGGGGAATTCCAGAACTGATGATAGTTCTGGAGATTTATACAGATGGGCCCTTGTCACATTCCTGCTCCATTTTACTCTTGTCTCCCCTTCTGCTGTCTGTAACCTGTGACCCATCCACTGCTAGGCCACTAGTTCTCGAACCTGGCTGGTCATCACAATCACCCAGGGAGCTTGTAAACTAAAAATCCTGAACCTCACTCCAACCA
Source organism: Propithecus coquereli (assembly GCF_000956105.1). Taxonomy (NCBI): domain Eukaryota; kingdom Metazoa; phylum Chordata; class Mammalia; order Primates; family Indriidae; genus Propithecus; species Propithecus coquereli. Next base: position 2,738,037 of record NW_012146967.1, on the reverse strand, counting down.
GAACAGACTATGAACGAGGCACCATGGCTACCCTGCCTTTTCAACATCCTTTCTCCTCTTTTTTAAAACTTATAGGACCTTGATTTTATTTGGAAAGGTTCTGGTCTTCCAGACTTGGCTCTTGATATGAAAGGCTGTTGCAGTGCAAAAGTAGCCAGAGAAGACACAAGGGAGTTAGCGTGGCTGTGTTCTAATAAAACTTTATTTACAAAAACAGTGGGTTAAATCTGGCCCATGGGCTGTGCCTTGCCAACTTCTGGGCTATGACAAAGATATCTAATTGTCTGCTGGTATCAGCTCTACCCATCCTCCATAGAGATAGAACTGTCCCTAGTTCTATTTCCCTCCTCACACCACTTCCAGTCCGTCAGCAAGTCCTGTTAACTCTGTCTCCAAAATGTATCTCAACTGTTCACTGTGCTCCATCTTCATTGCTACCTCTTTTTAAATTGTATCCTTTCATCCCCTTGCCCACCCACTATCAATTCTTCATACAACAGCCTCTGTGTGTGTGTTATGTCTATATGTATGTACTCAGAATAAAATCCAAAGTACTTTCTATCTCCTGGAGTTCTATATAATCTGACTCTAGTCTACTTCTCTAATTTCTTAAAATACCCCCTTCCTTTCTAAGTGCAGCACTGATCCTCTTTATCTTCTAATTTTGGCCTATTTCAGACCCTTGCAAGTGTTATTTCCTCTTTTTGGAACACTTCACCAAGATACACACAGCCCCAGATCTCAGCTTTAAAGCTACATCTTGAGACAGGGCTTCCATGACTATAGTTACAGAGACTAACCCAACAGCCCAGCCGAGGTCTCTGCAAGGCACTTAGCGCTATCTGACAGCCTGTTCTCCTTTTTTTCTGCCTTTCCCAGAGGAGTGTGAGCATCATGCGAGCAGGATCTTGCCTGTCTCGTTCACTGTGTCTACTCCGTAGTAGGTCTAGTTCTAGGACCTGGGATCCCGCAGAGAACAAAGTCCCTTCTCTGCAAGGAAGCAGGTTCAAGGGGTGCTATTCCTTCTACGTGGACACAGTATAAAAATGAAAAGTCAAATAACACTGGAGCTAAAAAAGATAGTTACCTAATGTTAAGCTTGAAGCAAGCTAGATAACCCATAATCCAGCTCCCTGTGACAGATAGGAAATGAGGACCAGAGACCTCAAGGAACTTGTCCTGCCTCACTCAGCACATTGCTGAGAAGCTGGGTCCAGGGTGAAGGGTCCTCACTTGTGGTTGAAAGCTTTTCTCATATCTGACAATGTCCTATAAAAAAATAAATGCAAGCTCTAGTCCTGCCCTTAGAAGGTGTTGAGCAAATACTCAGTGAAGTGAAACGAATGCCACAGGGCAATTCATGACTCGCTGGGGCTGAAACCGTGCATGCTGCGGTGTTTCAGGAGAGAACAAGATCACCTCAGGTGTCAGGGTTCTGGAACAGCCTATATTTTCCCATCTTACCTGGAAAAAACTAACCACTGCCAACCCTGAGGCAGCCAGGGCCACCCAGATGATTCTGCTGGGTGTCTCCCATCCCAGGGCTGCCACGCTGCTGTGCTGCTTAGTTCGTAAGGCTTAACTTCCACCTGGGACCCTTCAGAAGTTAACACCTGCCTCCTAACACTGTCCAAAAAACAGCAGCTTTCCCCCACCCTACCTTTAACTGCCTTTTAATTATCTCTATAGCCAGCTGAACTGGAAATTCCACTAGGATACTCAGGACGCAGACCCTGAAGAATCTAGCACCAAAGCATGAGAATCGTCCCTAATAATCTTAATAGCTAACATTTATTGAGCATTTCCTATAAGCTAGAGGTTGTTTTGGGTTGGAGATAGCAAGAAGCCTAAAGCCCCTCCAAGCTACTGGATAATTAAGAACCTGATAAGTGGCAGATCTGAAAGAATGACTGGGAGTCCTTGAAATGCTAATCAAATCAATGGTCCTTAAATGTTTTGAGGTTGGGATTTTTTTTTTTTTTTTTTACGATGGGGTCTTGCTCTGTTGCCCCGGCTGGAGTGCAGTGCTGCCATTATAGCTCACAGCAGCCTCAAACTCCTGGGCTCAAGTGATCCTCCTGCCTCAGCCTTCCAAGTAGCTAGGACTATAGACATATGGCACCACACATGGCTAATTTTTTTTAGTTTTTGCAGAATAGGGTCTTGCTATGTTACCCAGGCTGGTCTCAAACTCCTGGATTCAAGCAATCCTCCTGCTTCGGCCTCCCAAAGTGCTGAGATTACAGGCATGAGCCAGTGCCCAGCTGGGATCTTCTATAAGAATCTGATCATGGGTAGGCTAGATTCTTTCCCAGAAAAATGCCCATAGGAGTTTGCATATAATTCATGGGGTTCAGTGAAATCATCCTTGTTAAGTCAGTGTGCGTGTGTGTGTGTGTGTGTGTGTGTGTGTGTGTCAGAGAGGGGGTGCAGCTGGAACATCTTCTTCTACCAGAAAATAATAAAATGCTCAATGAATTATGGGAATATGTTGGAAGAAACCAGCTTGAAGGTACTCCCCCTGGTCAAATTAAGAACAATTTGAATTGTTCTTAATTTGAATATCAAATATAAATAATGATATTAATAGATTATAACCCACTGAATGAATTCATACTGATATAAATAAGTGAATCAATTAATGGGAGAGTAGGGGAAGCTCTTCCTTACAAGAGAATGCTAACTGATAAATATGGAAACACAGAGTTGACATTTGACAATCACCATGGAGGTGACTGGTACATTTGGGAGCTATCTATGAATACTAAGGCTGGTTGGTGGGAGTTTGACATACTGTTGGAACACCTCCCCTCATCAATGAATGACAAAGGGGAAATGGTGGATTTAAGGTAGAGAAAAGCCTGACAGTCACCAGCATGACTAGGTGATCGAGGTCCCACCCCTGGCATAAGGTACCAAGAGGAGCATCTCTGTGATGTTTTTATCAAGAACACAGGTCCCAGTCTGCTCATGAGCAACAGCAGATGCACCGATTTGAGGGTTGTCCTATAAATTGTGAGGCCTGTATGCTTAAAATTGTGAAGGAGATGAAAGACAGGGGAAGGCTGACAAACTCTTCCAGACTGAAGGAATCTGAAAAGACATGAACACTGAGGATAGGATCTCCTGGATACTCCTGGAGAGGATCCCAGACCAGAAAGGAAAAACTGACATTTGTTGGGACGGTTGTTGAAATTTGAATAGAATTGATACACTGGTCTGTAGTGAGGCACCAGTGTTGACTTTCTGACTTGGTGGTTATGTAGGGTAGTGTCCTTGTTTATGAGACATACATGCTGAGTGTTTAAGGGTGATGGGACATCATGTTTAAGGATTCGGAAAACAGATCAGTCATGGTGGCTCACACCTGTAATCCTAGCACTATGGGAGGCCGAGGCGGGAGGATCGCTTGAGCTTAGGAGTTCGAGACCAGCCTGAGCAAGAGCGAGACGCCGTCTCTACTAAAAATAGAAAAATTAGCCAGGCATCATGGCACATGCTTGTAGTCTCAGCTACTCGGGAGGCTGAGGCAGGAGAATCACTTGAGCCCAGAAGTCTGAGGTTGCTGTGAGCTAGGCTGACGCCACTGCACTCTAGCCCAGGCAACAGAGTAAAACTCCATCTCAAAAAAAAAAAAAATTTGGAAAACAACTCAGGATAATTAGTACTTATAGAGAGTGGGCAAAAGAACAAAAGAAGTGAAATATGGGAGTTCTCTGTACTATTCTGGCAACTTCAATGTAAGTTTGAAATTATTCAAAAATAGATTATTTTAAAAACAAAGAATGACACCTCATATACAAAGTACTTGTGGTAGATCATTTGCCAAAGTGGCCACAATGTCTCCCATCCCAGACACCTCTTGGGAATGTGACTGTGCAGCCTCTCCCATCAAGAGGTGGAGACTATTATTGTCCTGCCTTTTGAATCTAGGCAGCTTTGTGACTTGCTTTGACCAGAAGAATGCAGACATTAAGTGACTCCTGAGCCTTGGCCTTAAAAGGCCTTGCAGCCTCCTTTCTTGCCCTCCTACTGCTCTGAGATCATCATGGAAAGAAGCCCAAACCTCCTGGAGCATGAATGACCCCATGGAGAAGGAGGCCCAACCACCGAACACACAAGTGAGGCCACCTTGAATCATTCATTCCAGCTGCATTCTGACTGTAAGCGCAGGTGTGAGCCCCAGAGGACGCCAGCAGAGGAACCACCAGTCAACACACAGACTTGGGAGAAATGATGAATCATTGTAAGTTTCGGGGTGGCTTGTTACACTTCAGATAACCCAGGATGCTACTGTTTCTATCGCTGTAATTAAGGGTAGAATCAGCATGACTGACCATGTTGATTAGAATTTTTCTTCAGACCAGATAGAATACTATAGCTATATTTCTCTGCAAAGCTATCTCAGTCTTCCATCAGAGAATATATTTGCATGTGGATTAATAGTGATGACAGCACTTTATAATTTATAGAGATCTTTTACTTATGTAATCTCATTTCACCTTTACCACAATCCTATGAGATGGATAGATGTTACTATATTTAACTTGACAAATGAGGACTAGGTTCAGAGAGGTCATGTCACTCACCAAAGGAAACACAGCCCTTATAAGTGCTAAAGTCAAGACCAGAATCCGGATCTTTTCTACTTCGTCAAGTTGTCCCTAAAGTTATGGGCTCTCTGGAAAAAACATTTTGTTCTCCCTTCAGATGTCGAAACAAAAATAGATCAGGAAATGTTCTGAATCAACCTTGGTTGCTATGAATATGAATGAGGGTTGATGAGAGTCCTGTAATCAATCAGGACCCCCAAATGTACTTTATTACACTGATCTCTCCTTTTTTTACATGGATATCGAGCTGTCAGTATGGCAACCACGGGTCTCAAACAAGAACATAGGGAGACTTAATGTCAGTCCTCAGATACTCTCTTATCGAAAGTCATCTAGTCATTTGAATCTGCAAAGGCTGAGCCTCAGAACAGGGAGAGGAGAAGAGATTTGGATCAAAATAAGGGTATAGGCTGGGCGTGGTGGCTCATGCTTGTAATCCCAGCACGTTGGCAGGTCGAGGCAGGAGGATCACTTGAGGCCAGGGAGCAACATAGCGAGACTCCATCTCTAAAAAAAAATAGAAAAATTAGCCAGGCATCATGGCACATGCCTATAGTCCAGCTACTCAGGAGGCTGAGGCAGGAGGATTGCTCGAGCCCAGGAGTTTGAGGTTGCTGTGAGCTATGACTGCGCCATTGTATTCCAGTCTGAGTGACAGACTCCACAGAAAAAAAAAGGAAATAAGGGTGAAAAGGAACTGAACTATAAAATTCTTGCTTTATTTTTCTTCTTAGTCATTATTACCACCTGAAACATTATATGTTTATTGACATTCTTCCTCTTTCTAGAATTAAACTTCATGTAGGCAATCAATAAATATTTGCTGATTGACGAACGGATGGATGGAGGGACAGATGGATGGATGAAGACCAAATGAATTACATAGTGGAGGCTGAGCACACAGGTTTTGCAATCACATGCGGGTTTTCGACCACTTATCTGTACGATGTTACTTAACCTCCCTAAGCCTCAGTTTCCTCGTCGTTAAAATGGAAATGATACATAATTCCTTTAGAGGATGGTTGTGAAGTTCAGATGAGAATAACAGATACGATGACTAGCCTGCCTTACAATAGGCCCTTAGGAAATGTTACCTGCTGTGAGAGTCTGTCTTTAGCAGTCTTTTAAGAGAGAACAGACAGATATGCTTCTGTCCTGCAAGGTTTAAACCTTATTTCTCTAAAACTCCCCAGGGGTTGGATCAGGTCATTTCCCAAGGGCCTTTCTAGTCCTGTGACTCTGAGATAGGGTTCCTTCTTCAGAGATTTTTTTCACTGTCAGAGAAATGAGAAATATCTTCAGGAGTGGTCCCCTCAAGGCTTCTCTGTAGGCAAAAACCAGTTTGGACAGTTTTATCGTCCGGACACACTTCCTTCTGCAGCATCTGAAGTTTCATTCTGGCCACTTTGACAGTGAGTAACCCAACATGAAAAGGCCGCTGACAGCTCTTCACCAGAGGATGCAGCTAAAAAGCTACGAAAGGATTACAAACCAATCTCACCACCCAGAGAGCTTGCGAGTAAAACACACATACACAACTCGGTGATAATAATCTAAGAGCTGGAAACAGTTCTATGGTTTCATGGTCCAATAAAGAAAATATAAAGCAACTTCAGGCCCTCCGCTCTCTCCCAGCAGCCTGTCTGCCTGATGAGGAGATGAAAGACTTGGGTCGAAAGAGCTCGCGTAGGGGTAGAGCCTGCCTGTAGAGTGATCACTCTGCAGGTCAACATTGCTATCAAAAGTTTCATTCCTAGGGTGACAAATGGGATTGTTATCCATTTTTGGAGATGACAATGATAACTGAAAGCTTTGAAGAAAACCTTTGTCTAGACAGAAACGGTTCAGAAAGCTCTTGGCACACACCAGCCATCTGAAACCTTTGTTGACTCGGTGACAGCTGGGTAATGCTGACACATCCCATAAATGCTTGCCCCAGCCTGATGTGACTTGGCTTTCAAATTCAATTGAAGACTGTCACAGTCAGTTTGGGCTGCTGTAACGAAGTACCACAGACCAGATAGCTTAAACAACAATTTATTTCTCACGATTCTAGAGGTCAGAAGTCCAAGGTCAGGGTGCCAGCATGGTCAGGTTCTGGGAAGGGCCCTCTTATGGGTTGCAGGCTGCCGTCTTCTCATTGTATCCTCACGTGGGAGAAAGAGGGTGAGAGAACTCTCTGCGGCCCTTGTATAAGGGCACTAATCTCATTCATAAGGGCTCCACACTCATGACCTAATCACCTCCCCAAAGCCCCATCACACTGTGGGGTTAAGATTTCAACATATAAACTTGGAGGGGAGCAAACATTCAGTCCATTGCAGGTTAGAGCACCTGGTGGCAGGAGGGCAGTAATTAAGTTCAGGGGTCCAGGCCTGTAGTTATGTTGCCCCCAGATCAAAAACTGCTGCTCCATGAAAGAAGTAGACTCCATCTCTTCGAGACCTAGATGACTGAAGGGCATCTCCATTCTACTCTCCTACAAAACATTTTCTTTTTTGCTAGGTTTTTAATTCTTCTTCCCTTGTCCCCAAAAATTCCACAAAGGGAAGAAAATAAGGTTCTGGTTTGGTTTGGTTTGGTTTGGTTTGTTTTCTTTCTCTCTAGCCCTTAATCTATTACATTTACTGTGTACTTTGTTGATGCTTTATTGATATTTTTCTACATGAGAAAGTGTATGGTTTTTTTTTTCACCCCAGAAGCCACAGAAACTAATAAATTTTTGAGCACCTATTATTTGTTGCCAGGCTCTTGGGCAAGGTGTGTTGCATACATTATCATCATCTCACGTAATAAACACTGCAGAACTTTCTGAAGTTACTTATAGCCATGAAACTTTAAACAAATATCATTTAAAATTTTGTGTCATCATCAGAGATTTGTACAACTTTTTAAACCAAGTTATTAAAAACTGTTAACTCAATGCTTTTGAAACTAGCCGGCACCTAAGAAACAATACAGTCTTACTTTTCATACGACCCTCTCGTTTTCATCTCCATTGTCTGCAAATGGCAGACCCAGCTCCATCTTCCGCAATGACTGAAACACCTAACCTTAGTCTCAGCTCACTACCTTCCAGCCCTCTGCCCTCCCAGTCCTTTAATCTCTCCAACTCCTAGTACCTTCACCTCCACGTGAGACTTCAGGCTCCTTGAAGCCTTGTCACCTTTGGTCCTTTGAACCAACTAGAACTGTTTCACCTGTAAGACCTCAGGCTCAGAACTATCTTTGATATTTGATACACCATTTTTCCCCATCTGTGTCCCTATCATATCACCCCAGCTTGCTTTCTCCATTCACTGCAAAGCGTCATGAAAGGGGAGTCTTCAAGTTTACCTCTGCTGCTCATCTCCCATTTATTCTTCAATCCACTGTGCCTTTTTGCTCTTACAAAGGTCTCCAGTGATCTTTTCATGGCTCCACCCAATGGGTACCCCTCGTACTTAAACCTGACACCCATGATTCATAGGATGCTGTCAACCACTCCCTCCTTCTTATAAAATTATATCCTCATTTAATTGCCATGATCTCATACTAGCCTGGTTCTCCTTTCAACTTCTCTGGCTCCTGCTTCTCGGTTCTCTTCAAAGACATTTCTTCTTCTGCCACACCTTCCATGCATCCTGCCCTGGCGTTCTCTCCTCATCACCATTCTCCCGTGGAGGTAGCATCTACGCCTGCTACTCCCTGTACGCACCTGCACGTGTATGACTCTCAAACCCGCAGCTGTCCTTGACTTCCCTCCTGACCTCAACATCGGCATTTCCAGCTGCTTGGGGACAGGAGCAGCCTGCCAGTGTTTTAAATTCAGCATTTCCAAACCAAGACTTTCACCTTCTAGATCTGCTTCTCTTTCTGTGTTCCCGATTTCAGTCGATGGGAACTCTCCAGAGCTGTCTAGGTTCTCCCTCCCCCTCGTCCAAGCTGCCAAGAACCGTCAGTTCCACTCGCACAGGGTCCCTCACCCCCATCCCTTCCTTTCCGTTCCCACTGCCACTGCCTCAGTTTAGGCCCCCACTTCCCTTCTTCTCCCTTAACTATTGCAAATACCCCGTTGGGCTGCTGCTTCCGCATCCATGCCTTCTCTCCAAACCAAAAAGAAAAAAAAATATCAATGGTTCTCCATTGGTTGAAAGATAAAAGTCCAAGCTTTCTTAGCCTCAGCCTCTCTGCGCTCTCCAAACAACTGCCTTCTCTGCTACTTTGTCCCTCTGTAGTCTCTGCCTGTCCTTCTCATTCCGTTTTCACCTGCCAAATGCGCGTCCCCAGAAGCCTTTCCCCCTTGTTCTTTACTCACTCGACGCTGGACCAAGTCCCTCTTTTCTCTGCATCCTCATAGCATTTTCATTTTGGACATCAGGACTTACAACTTTTCTTCATATTGAGATAAAATGGGTCTATTTTCCCAACAGTTTGTAAGATTCTTCAAGTTCTATTCAACAAAAAATTATAAAACTTGTGGGTTTGTGTTGTTGTTGTTTTGTTTTGGTTTGGTTTTTTTAATTAGGCATGGTAACAGAAACTAGGACTCAAAAAGAAGAGTAGGCTACAACCCCAGGGCCAGATCGTTCTAGTGGGAAAAGAAATACAAGAACAGAAAGCCACTGTGCTGTGTGGCAGGAAGTGGGCATGCCTTGTTACAATTGTTTCCCCCGCACTGAGGACTTTGCCCATGTTGGATGAGGTATTTTAGAGCTGGAAGAGTCTAAAACATAATGTAATCCAATCTTCATGTGTCCTAGCACAGGGAACTGAGACCACAGACGCTGGGGACTTGCCCAAAGTCACCAGGTTGGAGGGTGGCAGAGCTGGACCAAGCCCCAGGGCCAGGGCACACTCTGCCACACATCCCAGCCCAGCCCCTCCTTCTCTGCAGACTTGGGGTGGGGGCAGGGTCGCACAGCCATCATTCAGGGTTAGGAACCACACTGAGTATTCTAAAAGCAATAATGTGTAATCAAGGGATACGGCCGGGCTGAGTGGCCAGAAAAACAGGGAAGATGTTGAAGAACATGTTAATTTTTCTCCTTTCTTGAATGCTTCATTTCCATAAAACCCCTCTGCACTTCATTGCTTCCACAAAACTCATGGGGAATCTGTTTTGTTCTTTTTGAAAGTCAGATTGTCCTATGGTTAATGAAGTGATCATGCACAGGAAAGGGACATTTGATAAGGTCTCACTCCTGGATTGGTGCTCCTCCTGTAAGCCATCAGGAAGGTTCCAGAAAAACTGCCTGATTTATTTTTTTCTCTAAAAAAGTTATAGGATTGAGATGAGTTCTTTTTTTGTTTGTTTGTTTGTTTGTTTTTTGAGACAGAATCTTACTCTGTCGCCCTGGTTACCATGGTGTCATCGTAGCTCACTGCAACCTCAGACCCCTGGGCTCAAGTAATCCTCTTGCCTCAGCCTCCTGAGTAGCTGGGACTACAGGCACATGCCATGATACCTGGCTAATTTTTGTATTTTTAGTAGAGATGGGCTCTCACTCTTGCTCAGACTGGTCTCTGAACTCCTGAGCTCAAGCAATCCTTCTGCCTCGCCCTCCCAGAGTGCTAGGATTACAAGCATGAGCCACCGTGCCCGGCCAAGATTTTATTTTTATTTTTCTAAAAGGTTTCTCAAAATCCGTTGCTTTAGTAGTGCTTCAAAGAAAACCACATTAAGGTTTCCAGCCTCTTGGTTGATTAGCTTCTCCTTTAACTCTGCCAGGAAGGTAACATGAGTGTTTTCTCATTTTTTTCTCCTGATTAATAAATATACCTCACTTAGGCTTGCTTCATGGAAACCCCCATTTGGAATAACAACCTACCTAGAAACCACAGTGGATACAATGTAGGAGTTTGTGAGGATTTAACTGAGTAATGGGTGAGATAAAATAGCTGATACATCTTGCCAATTCAAGCCAAAAGACCTCAGCTTTTAAGAAAAGTGAAAGTTTGGTCGTGAATCACTGCATAGCATTTATCTATGCAGCCCCAAGCAACAGAATTCCACTATAAGTCATCATTACAGATTATTAGTAATTATAGGTTTTAAACTGAATTCAGTATTCAAGTCATGTCCCCTAGAACTTTATCATAGAAGGTAAGAGTGTGGTTACTTACTGTCCCTCTTTTGAAATATTGAAGAAATCTCACCAACTCCACCTAGAGGTTATTTTTAACAAAGCCTTACTTTCCATACAACTGAGAAATAGTATTTTTCTCAAATAATGATAATGCTATTAAAAACGTATCATTGGTTAGTGCCTTGCAATTTACCAAGATCTTTCACCTACAGTTCTGTGAAATAGTACCAGAGAGGAAACCGAGTTGCAGAGAAGGAACGTTTGCTCTGGTCACCCAGCTAGCAATGACAGCAAGAGAGAGCGTGGTGAGGGAGGAAGAAATCCCGGGCTTTGGGGCCAGACAGACTCAGGACTGGGTCTCAGCTCAACTAATCCTAGCAACACGAAACTGCGCAAGGTATGTAACCTCTTTGAGCCTCCTTTTTTTTTAAACTACAAAATATATATACTACCCACCCCATAAATTTATGACAATTAGGACAAAATGGAAAAAGCACACAACAAAATTCCTAGCATGGAAAAGATGCCCCCTGAATTATAGCCTACTTCAGTGGATACATCTGTAAAAGGAGGTGATAATGAGGCCATGTGAGGATTGACTGAAACAATACCTGGAAAGTGCTCTCCAATGTTGTTTCTCCTTGTCAGTTTCATCCCCCCCTTTACCCACCCCCTAAACCAAAGCTGCCTTCAGGGAAAGGACAATTCAACATATTAGAAGATGAACTTTAGAGAGAGGAAGTTTATCTTCATATGTCAACAAGCATTTCACTTACCTACTGAATTCAAAATTGTTTCTCAGGAAAAAAAAATGACCAAAATTAAATATTTTTAAAAAGACTTTTAACATAGCTGAAGCTGCTACATAATTTCAGTATGAGGTACCTGGAAGCCCTCAAAGTGATGAAAGAGTTTGAGATGTACCAACCTTCATCCACCCCTCTTGTTCCACATCCCTTTCCCCATCCAGTTCAACCGTCACAAGGCACTTTCAAGTAAATTTCCTTTTTATTTTTCCAGTCACAGTGTCACTTTAGTTTAACCAAAGGTTAGATGGGGTGAGAACTACAAAGGGGAATGCAAAGAAAAGGAAAAGGAAAAAACAGTGGCCAAAAACAACCGAGAGGGAAAACAAGTTTTCATACAAATCTGGGTTCTCTTCCAAAGAGATCATTAGCTTAAGATATTTTATCATCTGCTAAATGCTACAAAGTTTCCAAGTGGCCACTTGTTGATAAAACAGTATGTCAAACAGAATGGCTTCCCTAGGGCCCCATCATTCACAGAGTCAACAGCGTGTGCTGGCAAATGCATTCTTAGGTATCAGCTTAGAGGCACCTTAACCCAAAGTACGTGTCAATTAAATTTTTAAAAATTTTTCTTTTTCTTTTTTTTCCAATCAGATTTTTAATACAATTCCCAAAGGATGGAATGCAAGAAAATATTCCTCTCATCTTAAGGGCTGTAGTTTTTTCTTACGGTTTTTTGGTTTTGTTTTTTGGGGGGGGGAGGGGAATGGTAAAGTTCTTCTTTGGTTAAGGTTTAATATTTAGGTATATAATTTACTCACATTTACCACTGACTGTGGGAAGTTCTAGTTGTTATCACTCTTTGAGTTTTTAGAATAATTGCATTTAGAATGAGGTGCTCAGAATCTGGAACAGTTTGCATTTTAGAAGTACAAGAAAAGAGTCTCCTTAATAAGCACCTTTAAGTTTCAGGTGCGTAAACCAATAAGGGAAGCGGGGAAAGAACCCTAGATGTCAAAATAGCCTTTCCCCCCTGCAGTACTCATTTCTTTTTCCTAAGGCTTAGGCCTGGAGAAGAAATCAGATTAAAAATGCAAACCAGACCACCTGCGGAGAGCGCCCAAAGGCGCGCTGCGCGGTGGGCGCGGGAGTCCCGGGGTCGGGCGCGCGCTAGCTGGACCGCTCCTCAGGCTCGCTGCCGGGCGACGGCGCCGGGGACGCCTTGGACTCGCCGTCGCTGTTGCATTCCGCCCCGCGCTGGGGGGCGGCGCCCGCCGGACCGTCGGGGCCCCGGGCGTGGCGCTCCAGCAGCTCCTGGAGGTGCTTGATGTAGCCGATGGCGGCGCGGAGCGTCTCCACTTTGCTGAGGTGCCTGTCGGCCAGCTCCCGCGGCAGGTGGTCTCGGAGGCGCGCGTAGCCCTCGTTCACGCAGCGCACCCGCTGCCGCTCGCGCTCGTTGCGCTTGCGGAGGAAGGCGGGCTCGAAGGCGCCGGCCAGCGGCAGGGGCAGGTACTGGCGTCTCCGCGCGCAGCCCCCGTGCGCCCGCTCCCAGCACGCGGCATCCAGGCGCAAGGACACCCTGAAGGGGTCCCTCAGAGGGAGTCCGGGCAGGGTCCCTGGCATGCCCAGGGGCACGGTGCGCAGTGGGCACGGCAAGGACAGCAGTCCCGCCGCTTTACGTTTCTCCATCACTCGCCGAAAAGCAAACAAATCACCCAAGAGATTGATCTCTCTGCAGAAGAAGATGAGACTTAAATCTTCCAAGATGCTGGTCCATCCAGACTGCCTGGCCCGGCAGGCCAGTGTTTGGAGCAGTGTGGGGGTCCAGAGGCTAGGTTCCAGGACCGGCGTCAAGGGAACTTTGCATGATTCCCGCTGTTCATTGCACCCCTCGATCTTTTTATAAAGATACAGACGGAGGGAGTAGGCAAAGATTTAGGACCCTCTAATCCACACTTCAAACCCTGTCTTCCCCTCTGATCTTCTTATTTCAATAGATAACAAAGGGAGTTCCTCTGCTGGGTCCCCTAGCCTGGAAATGTGAGCGCGCACCAAACACAGAGTAATCTTCCAAAACCACCGGAGCTTTTCAGCTCCTGTAATCCACCGCTCTGGGTCTTCGAGAGATGAGTCGTTCGCAGAGAGCCTTGGATTCTTGAAGATTTGAGAAGAGCTCCTCCCAGGAACCTACAGATCTCCTGGCGGCGGAGCGAGAGGTTACCACAGGCTTTCTCCTTGAAAATCAAAACTTGACCGCCCTTTGTGGTTTCCGGCGTCCAGGTCTAATGGAAGGAGCTTTCAGAGTGTTTGCAAACTTGCTCTTTCATTTCTGGGGAGGTGGAGGGAAGCCCTCATCAAAGGAAAGACTGCTCTCTTGTGGTTATGTGTCAAGTGAAGGAGAACCCCTGAGGGGGGGAGGCTTGAGGTTTTCTTCCCTACAACCAAATCTTTTAAACACTCAATTTGATATTTTTTTTTTGAAGAGAACAGAAAAAAATATACACTTTAGCAACGAATATAAGGGTCCACATATTATTTTCCAAATTAATGTTTAACTCAGGGTGTTTTGTGCATGTATGCTACTTTTAAAGAGCACATCAAAAGAGGGAGCAATAACAAACACTTTTAGCCGGTTATTTCTCACGGTGCTTACTGTAAACACAGCTTAAATACCGCTTCCCGACCTCTTCTAATCCCACCCAGGATATAAGAACATCATCTTTCCGTAGTGCAAAGAATATTTTTCCATTGGATTCTTCTTTTAAAAAAAATGCAATTTTTTTTCTCCCTTGGGGGCAAGAAAGCAACATTTGAAAGGTGGAGAGCCCCAATTCCAAGGAGAAAGGATGATGGCTTTGAAGATTTGTCTTTTTTCCACACAACCAAAAAATGAATAATTAATCCATCCGTGTTGGTAAAGGGCTTTGAAGATGAAAGTGCCATTAAAAATCCAACTGTACTGGCTAATGTCAAAGAATGTGTTATCACACTGAAAATCAGATTTCCTCTTCTGCAAACCAGCACATTAAAGGCATCTTCTACTTTAAAAGTCCGACTTGAAAACAAGAGAAGCAAAAACCCCCTACATTTATGATCAGACCTTCTGCCTATTCCTCAGGAGCCAAAGTGATTGCCCTAACATGTTTTCTTCCCCCCTGTTTACTCTAAATGATCTGCCCGAAGCAACTGAGAAAACAAGGCAAATAAATGAGAAATAATTATTCCTTTCAGGCATAAATTAGTCGCATTTTAAAAGATGCAGCTCCCTATGAGGCTTGCACTGGCAAACAACCTAGTGTGTCATCATGATTTCTCATCAGACTTGAGAAAGCCCTTTCTCTTAGGAGAAAAGCCCACCAGAGAGGCTGGTATGCTATTAGACCACAAGGTGCTTTTTGGCCAGGTCAAAGATCTTGACCTTTCTTCTAAGAGTGACAGGAAGATAATGAGGTATTTTGAGAAGGGAGGTGACATAGTAAGATTTGTGTTTCAAAAAAGATCACTCTTTCTGCAGAGGGAAGGATAGATTGGAAAGGAGCAAACGGGAGAACAGTTGAAATACCATTTTTCATTCTCAGATTGGCAAAAATTAAAAAGACTGCTAACATCCAGGATAGGCAAGGGTTTGAGGAAGGGGTGGAAACAGAAATTGCTGCAAGCTTCTGGGAAAGAAACTATTAAAATTAATAATGCACATCACATGCTCTTTAACCATACAATTTTTTCCTGTAAGAATAAATCCACCAGTACAGATGTATATATGTATAATATTTATTGCAGCATTTGTAATAATTAAAAAAAAATAAGGGAACGGCTTGAATGTTCATCAATAGGGAAAGGGTTAATACTTTAGAATATTATGCTATTATTAAAAATAATGAGTAAGATCTATATGTAAGAACTAACAGAGTTGTCTATGATGTGTTAAGTGAAAAAAGCAAATTGCAGAGTAACGTATGCAGCAGGAACATCAAATGAACATATATGATGTGTATGTCTTCTTTATATGTGTTTGAGCACAGAGAATGAAGCAGAAAGACACACACCAAACATTTCTTTTTTTGTCATTGGATATCTAAAAAGGGTGGCATTGGCATTGGGGGTGTTCATTTTTCTTTATAGATCTCTCTACTGCTTAACTTATTACAAATAGTACGTATTACTTTTGTACTTTTATAGTTTAATGCAATTTAAAATAGTAAGAGGAAAATGTATAGAAAACTCAAATGACACTCTGATCTGACCCAAACCAACAGACTTATCATTATAAATTCTAGCTCTTGGACTAGCTTTTCTGGCTCCTTAAAAATTTTGTCTCTGAGGAATAAATATCTACAGGTCTCTCCCTCTCTCTCTCTCTCTCTCTCTCCCTCCCCTCCCCAATACCATAATCAAAAATGGCAAAAACGGTCAGATCCTGATCCTATAGTGGTCTTTTTATAGGTTCCAAGTAATGTAATGATGTAACTGCATGGTCACAAAGAATACGGACGGAGTCTTTCCTAAAGCACAAAAGCATTGAAAATAAGCAGCTTTTCCAGTGATCATAGCACTGTTTTACTGACATGATGAGGGGCGTAGGTGGGTGGGGACTACTTTCTTCTTTATGTAAGAGATCAAGAGAGGAAGTTTTGACTCCCAATCACTCTCCAGTGAGTTTTGACGCAGATAAGTGTTCTCTCCCACTTAAAGATGTCTCACAAAAGGCTGGCTAGATCATGTTACAGATTTGCTAACCTGCCAAGGACACTTGGGACTGGGTTTGTGTAGTCCTATTTGGATCTGCTCATTAAAGGAGGAATGGGAATTCACTAAAAATCAAGCTCAATAGATTTTAAGGTATTTCGAAGGAGGAGGAAAATTTCCATGCCTAAAACTCAGGTCCTTCATCATCTGCTTGAAATGTGAGAGGTGAAGAAATTTAGATTGGCTCCTCTTATGAAATATCTGATATCACATTACAGATTTGGGTTTCCTCGGCTCATGACTCAGAGGTGTACATACCCTTCTGGCCCCATACCAGCAATTTGTGTCAGCTGCCACAAGGGAGAACGGGGATACATATACTGTATTATGATCTCATCCTAGCCCTAAGATTTCTCATAGGTGTAGTTAACTGAATCTTAAATTGATTATCTAACATGATTGTAGCCAATGCTTCCTTTTCTATATAACTCAAGTATAAATTCTCTGTATTACCATGTGCGGCATCCACCAGGACTCTTCCTAGGTACAACTAAACATCTAGATTCACTAAGAGTACCATGGGCCATTTGGCATCAGATTCATTTGGGAGGATATCGGTCAGGAATGACAGCTTGGAGCAGGGCACAACTATGCATTCCACCTCCCTGGGCATCTTTGTGGTAGTCTATGCAGCAATCCACACAGCTGCTCCCTCCAACTCCCCGGCAGCCAAGTCATAGCTGAGTGCAAGGAAACAAGACTCACATCAGCCTGGTATGGCAGCTGCCCAAACTTAGAACTCTCCTACCCCTCAGGAACCAATATTGCTTGCAAGCACTCCATGGGTACCTTCTTTAGAGGTAAATTTTCAATTACTTTTTCAGTTTCCTTTATCATTACTGTTGGAATTTTAGGAGGCCATTAATAACATTCTTGGTTTTGGTGTTTGTTTTTGAGAGACAAGGTCTCTTGCTCTGTTCCCCAGGCTAGAGTGCAGTGGCGTCATCGTAGCTCACTGCATCCTCAAACTACTGGGCTCAAGTGATCCTCCCGCCTCAGCCTCCTGAATAGCAGTGACTACAGGCATGTGCCACCACTCCCAGCTAATTTTTGAGGGTTTTTTTGTTTGTTTTGTTTTGTTTTTGTAGAGATGGGGGTCTCCCCATGTTGCCTAGGCTGGTCTCAAACTTCTGGCCTCAAGTGATCCTCCTGCCTCAGCCTCCCAACATTAATAACATTCTTGTTTTTCTCTCTCAAGTTCCCACCCTGCTTCAGTGGCAACTATTGCACCTTTGTGTATCATCCTAGAATCACAGATGGGCAGTTTAGTTTTTGAGCCATAAAACCTCTAAAATGGAACAGTACATCACTTATTAATAAATTAACCCTGAAGTGTGATGAACTCCAGGCCAGAAACTCATTCCTGATTCTCTTTCCTATTTCTCTTTCCATTCTAATATAGCTGGCCAGAGATTATGCAGCCAAATAAATTAGGAACAGAATCATTCCCCAAATTTAAAAATACCCCTACTGGCTGGGTGCGGTGGCTCACGCCTGTAATCCTAGCGCTCTGGGAGGCCGGGGCGGGAGGATTGTTTGAGCTCAGGAGTTCGAGACCAGCCTGAGCAAGAGCGAGACCCCATCTCTACTAAAAAACTAAAAATATATAGAAAAAATTAGCCAGGCATGGTGGCACATGCCTGTAGTCCCAGCTACTCAGGAGGCTGAGGCAGGAGGATCGCTTGAGCCCAGGAGTTTGAGGTTGCTGTGAGCTAGGCTAATGCCACAGCACTCACTCTAGCCAGGGCAACAGAGTGAGACTGTCTCAAAATAAATAAATAAATAAATAATAAAAATACCTCCATTATCAAATTACTAGGCATAAATTAAAACCCAAAGCTTAACTAACCTTATCCTGTAGGTTGAAAATCAAAGATATCAACAGTAAAATTTCTTTGGTTAAACTCCACAAATCATTCCCTCTGTGATATTATATTTAATATATATTTGTACATATAGGTATATATATAGGTATGTATATATAGCTTTTTATCCACAGTTCCTGGCTCATAACTCCCATAGCCCTTGTTACAGTCCTTTGTTATAGTGTTAGGTGTGCTTTAGGCCTCAGACCTTCAGATCTGAGAAATCAGATTAGCTCGACACCATGTGCGTTCTTCATTTAAAGTCCTAAGAGTTAAAAGAACACACAAGATTACCCCCGTTCTACTTCTACATCCGCTACATTTAGAAAACAAGTAATTCTTCAGCCTTTAGAGGAGTTAAACAATGTACTTGGAACAAATCCAAGAGAAATAATGTTCCAAGTACTGGTGCTTAATCGTCTATACCCATGAATTAGTTTCCAAGGATTAGAGCAAAGATTCAGAGCCGAGAAAAGGAGGGTAGCCTCCTCAGAATGGCCACTGATGAAACAAGAAGCATCTATTTAGTTCCTGAGCCCCAGTGCCAATGATTTAAGCTGAGCTGAGCTGAGCTCCAGCATATGTCTGGCATGGCAAACTCAGATTCAAGGGGCAGAAAAGTAGACTCCACCTTTTCCCAAAAGGAAAAGGGCTAAAGAACTGGGGCCATTAACACAATCACTTTGTTTTACTCCCTCAGTCTAAAATAACTACACAATTTAAACCAGGCCCATTTCAAGTGCTCAGTAGCCACAGGTGGTTAGAAGCTACCACATCAGATAGTATAGTTCTAGTTACCGGTCTCCTTGCAATTCTTCAAACCTGCCAGGCATTCCTGCCTCAGGGCCTTTGTACATTTACCTTGTTTCTGACTGAGACGTTCTTCCTCTAGATTTCCACATGAATCACTCCCTTCCCTCCTTTAGTTCGCATGTCACCTTTTCAGTGATGACTTGTCTCTGTACCCTAATTAAAATTGCAGCCCCCACTTTCTTTCTTTCTTCTTCTTCTTCTCCTTCTCCTTCTTCTTTTTTAAGAAACAGGGTCTCGCGACGTTGCCCAGGCTAGTCTCCAGCTTTTGGACTCAAGCGATGCTCCTGCCTCCTAAATTGCTGGGACTACAGGCACGTGACCCTGTGCCTGGCTTGGAACTGGTATTTTTTGCCTATTTTTTCACCTCTATATCCCCAGTTCCTGGAGCAATGCCTGGCACATAGTAGACACTCAAAATATATTTGTTGAATTAACTCTAGCCTTCCCATGCCTTTCAGCAAATATTAAATAAAGAAATGGATCAGTTAGAATCTGATACAATATACATTATAATCGTATCAGACTTCTGGGGGAGAATCCCCAAAATGCTAAAGAACAGGTTTAACCACATAAAAAGTCATACTTCCAGAACCTCCTTACCATGAGAGATCAGAAACAGGATTTGAATCCTTAATTAGGGTCAATTGAAAGAAAGATCCTGAGCAGCTCAATCTAGGCCCAAGTTTACCCATTACTGTCCTTGTCTTTAGTGACATCACCTTTAGCTAGGTGATGTTTAAAGGTAAGTTGCCCTCTGCATCTGTCTCTGACATCCAGGAAAAATGTTAGTGGTTGTGATCTGGTCTTAGTTTCAATTATCTCTAAGGTTTACTCTTGATTGTAACCTACATCCTTATTTCACTGTCTTTCTAATACAGTTATGCACCACATAATGATGTTTTGGTCAATGACAAATAGCATATACAATGGTGGGGTCCCATATGATTATAATGGTGCTGCTCTATACAGGTGTACCATTTCTTATCTTTTATACCATATTTTTACTATACTTTCTATGTTTAGATGAGGTTTTTTTGTTGGTTGGTTGGTGGGTTTTTTTGAGATAAGGTCTCACTTCATTGCCCAGGTATGAGGGCAGTGGTATGATCATAGCTCACTGCAACCTCAAACTCCTGGACTCAAGTGATCCTCCTGCCTCAGCCTCCCAAGTAGGTGGGACTAGGCTTGAGCCACCATGCCCAGTTAATAGATATGTTTAGCTATACAAATACTACCATTGTGTTATAATTGCCTATAGTATTCAGTACAAAAAACATGTTGTACAAGTTTGTAGCCTAAAGGGAAGGCCATACCATATAGCTTAGGTGTGTAGTAGGCTAGACAATCTAGGTCTGTGTAAGTACAGTCTACAGTGACAAAATGTCCTAATGATGCATTTCTCAAAATGTATCCTTGACATGTGACTATACTTGGGCTCCCAAAGAAGGGCTATACTCTTAATTTCTACTTGTCTGATTGGTCTAATTCTCTCATTGTTTTTATTATCTTAATGGCACCATGGAGTCTCCTTGAAGGGGTAGGTCATCCTACATCAGCAGCTCAGGCCATCTTTGGGCATCTGTTTGCTATACATCTCCAAGTAAATAGATATGTGAGTCAAAATGCATGGCTTTAATTATGACAGTTTGATTCTCCTTCATTCATCAAATATTTATTGAGCACCTAGTATGTGCCAGACATTGTGTTTTGTTGTGTAGCATTAAATAAGATAGACATGGATCTTGTCCCCAGAATTTAAAATCTATTTGGCAAGATAGAAGATTAACTAATTAATTACAATAAAGATAGGTACAATGAGAGAGCAAACAGTGCACCTAGTCTGGGGAGTAGGGTCAGAATTCTTCAATTTTTTGCTAATCCTGACATGATTTTTTAAAAATCGACTTTTTGTGGAATTTTCACATACAATAAGACTCACCAATGCTAAGTTTACTATTTGATTAATTTTGACAAATGTATACAGTCGTATAGTCACCACCACAATTGAGCCCTTTCCATCAGCCCTAAAAGTTCCCTTATGACCCTTTGTAGATAACCTCATCCCTCTACCCATCCACAACTTCTGACAATCATTTATATTCTTTCTGTTACTAGAGTTTTGCTTTTTAAGGAATTTCTTATAAATAGATTCATATGTAGTCTATTGTGTCTGGTTTCTTTCACTTAGCATAAGGCTTTTAAGGTTCATCCATGTATCAATAGCTTCTTCCTTTTTATTTCAGAGTAGAATTCCACAATATAGATACTATATACAGTCATAATTCATTCACCAGTTGATGGACATTTGGGTTGTTTCCAGTTTGGAGCTATTATAAATAAAGTGGCTATGAACATTTGTGTACAAATGTTTTTTCTCTTGAATAAATACATATGAGTGTAATTACTGAATCGTAATTGCCAAGTTGTTTTCTAAAATGGATGTAGCATTTTGCATTCCCACCAGCAAAGTGTGAGGGTTCCAGTTGCTCCGTATCGGTACCAACACTTGTTATAGTTGGTCTTTTTAACTTTAGCCATTCTAGTAGGTGTACAAAGTTGCTTCATTGGGCTTTGATTTGCATTTCTTTGATGTTGCACATCTTTTTGTGTGCTTCATTGCCATCCACATATCTTCTTTGGTCAAGCAGCTGTTCAATTATGTTGCGCAATTTAAAAAATTGGGTTGTCTTCTTTTTATTGAGTTTAAAGGATTTTTTAATATAAATATATATTCAAGATAAAAATCCTTTGTCAGATATTTGTTTTGAAAATACTTTCTACCAGTCTCTGGCTTGACTCATTTTATTGACAGTATCTTTTCAAGACCAAACGTTTTAATTCTGGTGAAGTTCAATTTGTCAAGTTTTCAATAGTTTGTGATTTTTGTGCCCTATCAAGGTCACAAAGATTTTTGGCTATATTTTCTTCTATACATATTATAGTTTTAGCTCTTATATTTATCGGAGCCAATTTTTATGTACACCTCAGAGCTTAACAAAATTGTTCAAAAAGAATGGACACCGACCGAGTGCAAGCATTCAGCCCTCGATAAGATACTTCATCATCCTCTAGGCCTCAAGTTTGAAGTGGCATTTCAAGGAATACTGTCTCTCACTTGTGATATGAGGACTTTCTCGATTTAGATTTCTATTTGTTGTCAACGGAGAGCGAAACCAGTGTGACCTGCCAACGTTCAGTTTCCTCATCCGGAATGTGCTTTCTCCTTCTGAGAAGTGAAGGAAGGGAAACATGATGAGAGTCGACACCACTCCTGGCTCTCGTCCAAAACATTGTGTGTGTCTCTGCTCTTTCATATTAGGTTGAATAGACGGCGAGCAGTCGAAGGTCAGGGCCTGTGTCTTCTGTATCCCGGTGTTCGAGATGTAATTCAATAAGCGCTAACCGAATGAAAGGAGGAAGTCCTGGGTCTGCTGCTCAGCGGATGACGGAAGCTGCTAGGCACTGTGGTGCGGTTTCAAGGTCCAGGCCTCTGGAGCTTGGGGCCATTTCCCTTTAAAGCCGTCTCAGCACCCCCAGCGTTTCGCACAGTACCTGGCATGCAGTAGGGAACGAACAGCAAAGAGAGAAGGAAATTTGTATAAAATCCCAAACATCACCATTTTATGACATGAAACTGGGAAACTGGACAATCTTCAAGTGTAACATACAGCGACAAATATTCGGGATATAATCCCAATTCCTCCTGGGCAAAACCGCTAACTCTCTGGGCTAAATCCTGCGAGTTTTGGGGGCTTGTGTGGACTCACGCTTCCCTAGTAGGGGAATGTCATCAAGACTGAAACCCTGAGTCTCCGGGATTTAGGCGACTAGGAACGCACCCTTGCGTGCACCAGCAGCCCTGGTCTCCTAGCAACTGTGGGTCGATCGCTCTGCGCTCGATTCAATCGAGCTGCATAGAGAAGCGGCGCTCGGCGCCGAGCCTTTCGCTGCCCGACCGCTTCGGCCCGGGTCCCGGCGGTGCGCACGCGCAAAGGGGGAGCGGCGGGCGCCCAGAGTGGCTAAGGGGCCGGAAACGCGCCGCGGAGGGTGCGGCCCTGAGGAGGCGTCGGGCCGGGCGGGAAACGTTAGGCGAGCGGCCCCCGGGGCGAGGGGGCCGAGCGGGCGGGGAGGGCCTGAGGCGAGCTCTGCCCGGATGAAGAACAAAGCGGTGGGGCAGGCGCGCGCGCCCCCCGCGCAGCCGGCAGGTGGGCTGCGCGTCGGCCCGGCCGGGGCGGGGCGAGGCGGCGCTGCCCGGCCTGCGGGCCCCATGCCGGCGGGGGAGTTGGCTGCCCTTGGGAGGCGGTGTCCGCAGCGCCTCTGGCTCTCCGGTGGCGAGAAGACGGGGGCTGCATCCTCCTAGTGTTTTTGGTGACCGCTCTTGTCCCTCCCTTCTCCCAGGTTGGGCAGCCCCCCTCCCGAAGCTTCTGGAGGAAAGGCCTTGGGTGTCCCCCGGCATGCCCCATCCCGTGGCGGGGTGCGCGGCCACCGGCCGTCGGGAGAAGTTGGGCGGCCCCGGCCGGCCCCGGGGACGAGTGGTCGCTTTGGTCCAGCGGTTGTAGACAAGATGCGGTAGCACGTGACCCTGGAACGCAAACCCTGATGCCGGTTCCCCGCCACCCCAGCGTTCTTCTCTGACACTTGGCCCCTAGCAGATGCATCACAGGTGAGTGGGGAGGTGGACTTAAGCGCTAGTGACGTCTTTGGAAACCATTTGGCAAGTGAATGTCCAGAGTTGATGCCTTTGTGTATGCGCCTTTGGGAAGGTTACAGGTATGATTGGAAATGAGTTTCCCTAAGGGAACAAGAAATGCAGAAACTAGTGTTGGGTTGAATGTGCCCTTCATTCATCCTAATTTACTCCAAATGTGAAAAGTTGTTCCCAATAGCCACACGTTTGTTGTTGGCTGGTTGACACCTTTTTCTTATGTCTTTCAGTCATTTGAGTGTCTAATAATAGCTTTATCTGGCTTCCAACGTGTATTTTTATCTGATCATCATGAGTTTTGGGGGTTACTGTATGGCGGGGTTGATGGGGAGGTGGAAATTAAGTTCTTAATTCTGCAAGCTTCATGCTGATGTTTATAGTACTGTAAGGTGCCATGCCAGTACAGTTACAGAAGCAGGCCAAAGAAATAATTGTATTTGCCTGTGTTTTCAGGGTCCTTTCAAAGCCTGTATGTTTAGAATGAGGAAGATAAGACATGATTTCATTGACGTTGTTGAAACTGTCCATTGCATTTTGCAAAGTGGCTGCATTTTAGTTAGCTTCTTGTATGTCATTGTAAGAAAAAGATGTGAAATCAGAAACTGACAGATGGTTACATAGTTTAATTAGAAACACATGCATAAACTGTGGAAGTACGTAGGAAATGATTTTACCACAAATGTGTTGGGAAGAAGAGAGAGCTTAGTATCTTGATTCTATCCCTTCTTCCAAGATTGCTTCTTAGAATCCCATATGAGAAAGGTAGAATAGAGTCGCACTTTAGAATGAGAAAGTCTTATGAAGATCATTTGTACATTCCCTTCCTTCATCTGCTTTCTCTCTGTGGGATACTAGTTACCTTTGGTTTATGGCTGCTGAGGTCATCACATTTTAATGACTCACAGCAAAGCAGAAATCTGCTGAGCTTCTCGCATTAAACTCTGGTTTGAACTGGTTTGGGAAAGCCTGAGACTCAAGCTAGACACACCATTTTGATTTTTATCTTGAGATTAGATACATAGATTAAAAAATAAATATTCAGGAATTTTCAGAATAAGAGTTGAAGCTACAGACTTTTAGTTGTACTTTTAAAAAATTATTGTAGCCAATTGGTTGTAGACTCCATTGATTGTAGTGTTTTAGTTATGGTTGTAGCAATAAAGAGTTACAGAAAAACTCTGTTTTAAACCAACTCAAGCCCAGAAACTTTCGAAATTAATGTAGCTGTGTTTTCTTTAGGCTACAAGGATTTTTTGCATTCTTTTATAGCATAAAGTCTTTTCATTAATGTGCTGTCCTTCAAAAGGTTTACCTCTTTCGCTGTGTGTTTCTAGCTGTCTTTTTCATAACGATAATGCATTTGCTTCTCTCTATCCAATCAAAAAAAAATATCAGAGTGCCTGTTCTAAACAAGGTACTATATTTGATTGGCCTTGTACATTTTATTGATGTTTGAGAGTTTAGTTTTATGGCATACCTGGCCAGGGATAATGGTGAAGCCTATGGATGTAGAATAATGCAGGAAACAGGTCTATGTGGGACTTTAAATATATCCCACAATATAAATAGCTCCTAATGTATTGGAACTGTGTAAAAGGCAATGTAGTTCTTTTACTGTAATTGTCTTCTTATTGTATTTAAGAACTTGGGTTTCTTAAATTAGACATATCTGAATTTAATGTGATTCTGCGTTAAGGTTCTTAGCTTCTATGAATCTTAGTTTCCTCATCTTCAAAATGGGATTAAGGCGGATCGAGATGGCTCATGCCTGTAATCCTGGCACTCTGGTAGGCCAAAGCGGGAGGACTGCTTGAGTTCCAGGAGTTCAGAGACCAGCCTGAGCAAGAGTGAGACCCTGTCTCTGCTAAAAATAGAGAAATTAGCCTGGTGTCAGTGGTACACACCTATAGTCCCAGCTACTTGGGAGGCTGAGGCAAGAGGATTGCTTGAGCCCAGAAGTTTGAGGTTGCAGTGAGCTACGATGACACCACTGCACTCTAGCCGGGGTGACAGAGTGAGATTCTGTCTGGAGAACAACAAAAAAGGGATTAAGAATAATACCTTTTTCATAGGAGTTATGAGGATTAGGAGAGAGTGACATGGAAATCACTTAGCCCAGTGCCTAGCACATGGTAATGGAGTAATAAATTTTAGCTGTTACTATTTTCAGGTTGACTGATAAATGGCATTACCATTTTTCAAAATTAAAAACCTATTTAGGTTTGCTTTCACTACTAAAGAATATGTAGCCCCATTTGATTTTTCTCCCTTGCTTCATATACATAGGCACACAGAGAAGAGTGCAATACTGTGATACCCGGTGTAAGCATTGGAGGTCATTAGAGACCTCCTTTGGATAGCCCATTGGCTACCCTTTTGGAATTATAATGTTTATAGTATGGTAGTCTTTAAATTCTGACATAGGAGTAATACTTTTTGATAACAACCTCCAATGATATGTTCAAATCAATATTACTCTTTTTATTTTATTTTTTTGAGACAGGATCTTGCTTTGTTTCCCAGGCTAGAGTGTAGTGGCATCGTCATAGCTCCATCATAGCTCATTGTGCCCTCAAATACCTGGCCTCAAGTGATCTTCCTGCCTCGGCCTTCTGAGTAGCTGGTACTACAGGCACGTGCCACCACACCTGGCTAATTTTTTAATTTATTTTTTATTTTTTGTAAAGATGTGGTCTTGCTATGTTGCTCAGGCTAGTCTCAACCTCCTGGCCTCAAGTGATCCTCCTGCATCACCCTCTCAAATTGCTAGAATTACAGGCATGTGCCATCATGCCCGGCCGGTATTATTCTTATTAAGACATTTTTAATGGCAATTCAAGATGGATTGCATAGAAATTGTGATTCCTAGATTCTTCAGCCTGCCAGAGTGGTCTGTAGATTTAAAAAAGTTTGGTGTATTGAAAAGCTTTTTGGCAATATTTTGCAGGATGATCTTTAACTTGATTGCAGTGTGATTTGGGGCATATGACATGCCCTCTTTGAGCTGCAGTTCCCTCATCTCCCTTATTTTACAGAAGTGGTATAATTTGAAGTAATTTCTTTTTTTTTTTTTTGAGACAGAATCTTGCTCTGTCGCCTGGGCTAGAGTACAGTGGCATCATCATAGCTCACTGTAACCTCAAACTCCTGGGCTCAAGTGATCCTCCTGCCTCGGCCTCCCAGAGTGCTAGAATTATAGGTGTGAGCCACCGTGCCTGGCCTGAAATAATTTTTAATAAAGTTCTATTAAAGCTTACATGATGAATCTCAGTATGTGGAGGGTATTACGTGATTAATTAAGATATTGGTACAGAATTTTAATAAAATGTTGACCCATGGGAAAGATATGGTGCTTCTTCATATCATTGATAATCTGAATCAGACCCATTATCACTTTAACTCCTTATAAATGATTACTAAAAATTCCTTGAGTGGGTTAAAACAAACTGCCTAAAAAACTACTGGTTTGAAGCATAAACCAATTGGAGAAAATAAATATTGTAAAAGGAAAAGCTCAGGTGATTTAAAAAAACAAACAAACTCTCATTGCCAGTGTGTGCTTTAAGGATTGCAAACTTTGCTTTAGATGGTGTGCATAGGGTTTGGATCAAGATAGATCTGAATTCAAATCTTGTTTCTGCTATGTGACATTTACAAGTTAATTAATGTCTCTGAATCCCAGTTTCCTTATCAGTAGAAAGAATATGGCACTGGCTATCTAAGAGAATTGTGAGCATAAAGATGAAGTAATAGTTGGCCGAGTCCCGTTTCCCATCTGCATTGTTTCAGGTTCTTCAATATCTTAATACAGAGTCAGTCACAGGTAGTTTTTTGCATAACTAGTTGTGTATGCTCTTTTCCCAGGATGAATGAAATGAACCTGAGCCCCGTGGGGATGGAGCAGCTGACTTCATCCTCTGTGAGCAATGCCTTGCCAGTCTCAGGAAGTCACCTGGGGTTGGCTGCCTCACCCACTCACAGTGCCATCCCTGCCCCAGGTGAGTGGTAAGGGAGAGCCTCTGCATTTTAATACTGAACTGTGGTACCAGTTCTAAATGGAGCCTAGAGGAGATCAGAGCCCCTTTAGGGGTGCAGGAGAAAAGCCAAGCAGGCCTGAATGGTGGTTCCACATGTGGTAGATAATGGAAGAAAGCATTTTTGTAGAATATTAGAGTTCTAGTGGATAGAAGTAGCAGTTTTTTCTGATACTCCTCTTTTGAGTTGGTAACCTGTCCAGAGCTGTAATGAACTTGACATTTTATTTAGGGCTACCCATTCATCTGGTTCACACCTTGGCACCCTGTCCCTGGGATAATAGAAGAGAATCAGTTAAAGTTACTCTAATAATTATTCCCAGAAAACATGGGGAATTGAGCTTTATTTTCTCCTGGATTTGAAACTGAATGGCAGCAACTGCAAATGTGCCAGGCCTAGAATTATGAGGAAAGGGGTGTGGTACCAGAGATGCAGCAGTTATGTGGAAGTCCAAATGAGCCTCCACACTCAGGAGAATAGTGTAGGAAAAACATATTTTCCCCCATTGCTGTACTTTTAAAACTTTTTTTTCTTCCTAGTTTCATTTTCTTTTTCTATTTAAATGGAAAAGAAATGAATAAGCTATTCTTAAGGATCTGTGATATTGTAATATATTGGACTTTATCAAAATAGGAGTTAATGTTTAGGAGTATTTTAAATAATTCTGTAGGTTGTTTAAATAGTTTTCTGTAGAGAATTACCTGCTTAATTAGTAAAATGCAGCAGTTAAATAAGACCTAGAGTCTCTTCACATTCCTTTAAGTGTCCACAAAAGAAATTTTTAAAAAATTTTATTAGTTGTTAACCCATTTGATTGTCTCTTAGGCATTCCTTTTAGTGGACACTCTTGTTAAGGAGGAAAAGCCTATTAAAAAATATTGCCCCTGGCAAAAATATGCAAATCAGCACTGCCCAAGTTGGTGAGTATTCATCATGATACTTAGGCACAGTAAGAGTCACTTCAGCACTTTGCAAGTAGATTGAATCCAAGGTTTAAATTTTTTACCAATTGTGAAATATAGCATATATACAAAAGACTGTATGAAAGTGTGTATGTATATTAATAGTTTTACATTTAATTTTAAATTAGATTATTTTCCAAGTAGAAATGATATATTCTCACCATATAAAATGGAAGATATAATAACATTTTAAAATGTAAAAAAAGGTCATAATATCACTAATCAGGGACCACTCCTGTGAACATTTTGTTTTCTTCCATTGTTTTTTTCTGTATATAATTTGCTTTCTTCAATTGTATTTAAACTAGATTTTTAATTGTAAATTAAATGTTTTGGTATTTAATAGCAATACACACAACTGGAGGATCAACTTGGCAGTTTAAAACTAACTCGAGAGCTAACTTTGGGATTAGGACTACTTTGTTTAGTCCTATTTGTGGATGTTCACACAGCATCATTTATCTAGGGATGAAAAGGGTTACTAGGTGAGATTTTTGCCCATATGCAGAAACCTTTCTAACAGTTTAGCCAGTGGATGTACAGAGAATTTTTAAGTGCTTACCTTCTTTTAATCGGAAAAAAACATCTTTTGGTAGGTTTGCCAGTGGCAATTCCAAACCTGGGTCCCTCCCTGAGCTCTCTGCCTTCTGCCTTGTCTCTGATGCTCCCAATGGGTATTGGGGATCGAGGGGTGATGTGTGGGTTACCCGAAAGAAACTACACCCTACCTCCACCACCTTACCCTCACCTGGAGAGCAGTTACTTCAGAACCATTCTACCTGGTAAGTGTTATAGTTATTTGGGACGTTAGAAAAAAAAAGATAGAGCCAGCTTTTAACCTCAGTTCCTGAAGATTTGAATAACACTCTTTTCTGTTTGTCACTATTAGATGCTAATCTGTAGGTGGGAAAAAATGTCTATGTATTTTTGTACTTTTCTTCTTAGAATGTACATATAACACATTAATACAGCATTTTGATTAAACTAAATTTCTTAATTGCACACAAATAGTTTCTCTTCTTTTTCCTTCAGCATCTCCTTCGTTCAGTGTTCATAATTCTGCAGTTATAATTCCTGTCAACCACTACAGCATCCTGCTGCAGTGTTGTTTTTTTAAAGTTTATTGAATTTTGATTCTATTAGTATATACTCATTTGAGAAAATTAAGCAAATAAGAAAGGAGGGGAACCACTGAGTCCCATCATCTATCTTTTTGATGTACCTCCTTCCTGTCTTTTGTATTAGCATACAATATAGGTTTTGACCATTTTTCATAATTTTTTATTTTTTAGAGACACAGTCTCACTCTGTTGCCCAGGCTGGAGTGCAGTGGCATGATCATAGCTCACTGCAGCCTTTAATTCTGGGCTCAAGCAATCCTCTCACCTCAGCCTCCCAAAGTGCTGGGTTTAGAGGCATG
>NW_012146967.1:2678303-2707126 GCF_000956105.1 Propithecus coquereli | reverse complement strand
ATATATAATTTTTTAGGATTTCTGAGTTTTATAGGAAATAATTATGGCATATGTATGTTGGTATTTATAAAGTATATCTGTTGATTAAATTAAAGAAGTAGGAGGTTATTTTAACTTAGTTACATTTGTAAGGAAAAGAGCTATTGGTACTTGGAATTCTTTATATTTAACAGTGTACTAAAATGGATCTGATATCTCATCATTTCCTTTTCCCAGGCATTTTATCTTATTTAGCTGACAGACCACCTCCTCAGTATATCCACCCCAACTCTATAAATGTTGATGGTAATACAGCATTATTAATTGCCAATAACCCTTCAGCACTAGATCCTTATCAGTCCAATGGAAATGTTGGATTAGAAACAGGCATTGTTTCAATAGACTCTCGCTCTGTGAACACACATGGTGCCCAAAGTCTTCATCCCAGTGATGGCCATGAGGTGGCCTTGGACACAACAATCACTATGGAGAACGTTTCTAGGGTTACCAGCCCGATCTCTTCAGATGGAATGGCAGAGGAGCTTACAATGGATGGTGTTGCAGGCGAACATTCTCAAATCCCAAATGGCTCCAGAAGTCATGAACCTCTGTCTGTGGATTCTGTGAGCAACAACCTTGCAGCAGACGCTGTAGGACATGGCGGTGTGATACCCATTCATGGGAATGGCCTGGAGCTCCCTGTGGTCATGGAGACAGACCACATTGCAAGTCGGGTCAACGGGATGTCTGACAGTGCCCTCAGTGACTCCATCCACACTGTGGCCATGAGCACCAACTCTGTAAGCGTGGCACTCTCTACCTCACACAACCTCGCCTCCCTAGAATCCGTTTCCCTCCATGAAGTTGGCCTGAGCCTCGAACCTGTGGCCGTTTCCTCCATCACCCAGGAGGTTGCTATGGGGACAGGTCATGTAGATGTATCTTCAGACAGTCTTTCTTTTGTACCATCTTCACTGCAAATGGAAGACTCCAATTCAAACAAGGAAAACATGGCAACCTTGTTTTCAATTTGTGAGTTTGTTTAGCCTTTCTCTTTTGGAAATACTGATAAAAAGGGCCATCGTCCCTAACAAGTTTAGTTGCAAAGTTTGGCATTGATTGAGGGAGTATAGAAAGTAATTAGACTTTGGAATTTTTCTTTGCCTTTGTATTGTCCTTTATATTAATGTGGTACCTTTTCTTCAAGTAAGCCAAATGATATACAAACATCTAGTTCGTTCTTGCAACATCCTCCTGAAGAAATGAAACATAAAGTAATCATTTCTGTGTTTTACAGATAAGCATAGCCAGGTGTGGTGGTATGTGCCTGTATTCCCAGCTACTTAGGAGGCTGAAGCAGGAGGATCTCTTGAGCCCAGGAGTTTAAGACTGTGCACTATGATCGTGCCTATGAATAACTACTACACTCCAGCCTGAGCAACACAGCAAGACCCCATCTCTAAAAAAAAATAAAAATTAAAAAAAACAGATAAATTTAATTAGCTCAATAATATTTAAGGTATTTTCCAAGTTTTTATAAATAGAGAGTTATAGGAGTATACCACAGTAAAGCTATTCTGTGCAACGTGCCTTGTGCTTTTTAAACATAAGTCCAAAAACAAATTATTAGATTAATAACCTAATGTAAAAATGTAAGAGGATATAAATGTACTTTTTTTTTTTTTGCTCAGAATGCACATAAATTTCCATAGTTAGGCATATAAAAGTTTTTCTTACTGAGCAACAATAAGAAAAAATATAAAACAGTTGATTTTGGCCGGACATGGTGGCTCACACCTGTAATCCTACAGTCTGGGAGGCTGAGGTGGGAGGATTGCTTGAGCTCAAGAGTTTGAGACCACCCTGAGGAAGAGTGAGACCCTGTTTCTACTAAAAATAGAAAAAATTATCTGGGCATGGTGGCGCATGCCTGTAGTCCCAGCTACTTGGGAGGCTGAGGAAGATTGCTTGAGCCCAGGAGTTTGAGGTTTCTGTGAGCTAGGCTGACGCCATGGCACTCTAGCCAGGGCAACAGAACAAGACGCTGGATCAAAAAAAAAAAAAAAAGTTGATGTTGTCACTATGTACTTCGTGCAGGAAAAGTGTTGAGTCCTTAACTATATGCCAGCCTCTTTGCTAGATGCTGCAAAGAGTACGTGCACATATGTTTAATGGGCTTATCGTCTGATAGGAAGCATAGGCAAGTCAACAGTCTGTCGCAATACAGTATGGTAAGTGCAAAGATGGGGGTAGTTGCATGGTACTAAAGTAGCCTGAAGGGGAGCCGCTAACCAGGCCATGGAAGTGTCAAGGAAGACTTCACCAGAGGAGGTAACCTGTACATTAGCACAGACCTTAAGGACAAGAAAAGTGTAGGCAGTTGAGAGGAAGACAGGAGTCGGCACCTATAAATGCCTAGAATCATGAATGGATCTGAATTGCTGAAGCATAAAATAGAGGTGAGGAGAGGGGTCACGTGGGGAGAGAACTGGGAGCTAGAATACAAAGGGTCTCATAAGGCCATTCAAAGGTTATAAGGAGTGAGGGTTGGAGTGGGGTTCTGTTGCAATGTGAGGATAAATTTGTTAGAGGCAAGCAGGATCTGGTCTGGAAGATGATGCTGTAATTTAAGTGAAGGGTTATGATTTTCCAACCTAGAGTACAGGTAATTAGGATGAGGAGAAGTGGAAGACATATACAGAGAACTCAGTCGAGCTTGCTGATAGGAATGAAGTCGGGGGAAGGGAAGGATTAAGGAGAAAACCCCGGTTTCTGACATGGAAAACTAGATAGATAGGATAATGCAAAGCGGGGGAGGATTAGATGATTATTATTTTTTTTCTGGAGGAGTGATGGTGAGTCCAGTTTTAAACACGTTGATTTCAGTGTCTAAGAAAACCACTAGAGATGTCTAATGAAAAGTTGACTGTGGATCTCAGAGAGATCTGTCTGGAAATATTTAGGGCTCATGAACATGAAGATGTTAATTGTGGCCATGGAAGTGGGATGAAGTAAGAGTGGGGAATGAGAAGAGAGGAGGGCAAAGGATATCAGGGTACAGGGGTGCAGGAAGAGCTGCCAAAGTAGACTGAACAGGAGGGTCAGAAAAGCAGGAGGAAGCCCAGAATGACATGGTGCCACAGAAGCCAGGCAATGGGGAGACCTGCACTAACCTTTTAAAGTCTCGAATTTAGAATTTTTAAATATTTTAATCCAAGAATGTAATTAATGTGAGGCTCATGAATTTAGCAAATGATAAGGGGTAACCTAAATAAGCCTAACGATCCTTCCCTAAGTGGGCAAGCAGAACTACTTCTAAATGTGTGTATCTTTTTTAATGAAATATAATTTACATATACATGTTAAAGTGTACAATTTAGTGGTGTTTAGTTTATTCATCAGGTTGTGCAAACATCACCACTACCTATTTCCGAAACATTTTAGTCACTCCCCATTCCCTCCTCCCCGCCATTCTCAGGCAACCTCTAATCATCTTTCTCTCTCTATGGATTTGCCTATTCTGGACATTTCATGTAAATGGAATCATAATGATATGTAACCTGTGTCTAGCTTCTTCCCCTTATAATGTTGTAGGTCATCCATGTTATAACATGTATGTCATTCCTTTTTATGGCTGACTAATATTCTGTAATATGGGTATGCCACATTTTGTTTATCCATTTATCAGTTGATGGACATTTGAGTTGTTTCTACTTTGACCATTATGAGTAATGCTGCTGTGAACCACTACTCTCATGTACAAGATTTTGCATGAACATAAACATACGTTCTTAAATGTATATCTAGGAGTAGAATTGCTCTATATTTAACTTTTTGAAGGAGTGGCAGACTGTTTTCTGAGTCATTTTGTAATCCTGACAGCAGTGTGTGACAGTTCCAATTTCTCCACATTTTTGCTAACACTTCATTTCTTTCTTTTTTTTAATTATAGCCCTCCTTGTGAGTGTGAAGTGGCTTGTCATTGTGGGGTGGTTTGATTTTATTTTTTTTTAAGAGTTGGGGTCTTGCTGTGTTGCCCAGGCTAGACTTGAACTCCTGGGCTCAAATGATCCTCCACCTCAGCCTCCCGAGTATCTGGGACTATAGATGTGTGACACTATGCCTGGCTGCATAGTAGTTTTGATTTGCATTTTTCTAATGACTAACGATGTTAAACATCTTTTATGTACTTAATGGCCATGTGTATATCTTCTATGGAGAAATTTTCTAAGCATTTTTTTGCAGTATGAAATCTGAATCTCCTCTGTTTGGAGGTGATTCCCCTTCGTAAGCGCAGTTCTCAGTGTGTGTAGAGGATCTCGAGTCTGATAATTCAAAGACTTTTTAATCAAGTAGTAGTTGAAGAAGTAATGTTATTACTGTTTTGCCTAAATATGAAAACTCACCCTTGTTTTGTGGCACAAGTAGAAGTTTCTAATGTATTGCTTAAGAAAATAAGACACTTAGATAGCTGTGGTTTATGTATTCTAACTATTTTGTGAATGAATTTGGAAGGTTTGAACTCAGTCATTTACTAATAGTGTCATAAATACTATTCCTTAACAGAGGGAAAGGAAAGTGTAAAGAATAGAACAAAAGAAGATTTATGGAAGACACTCATAAGCTGGTAAAAGTGAACTCGTAGTAAGAATAGAGAATAGTATATGAAGGCAGCACTCTCTGACTCTTGACACTCTGCAAAAAGAAAGACCATGTGAACAATAAGAAATTAAGAGTTTAAAGCAAACATGCCTGCAAGAATATGATTTTGCCTGCCTTTTAAAAGAGCAGATTGCATTTTTTTTTTTGACTTAAGAATGTGTCATCAAAACTTGGTTCAGCATTCTGTAGTGAAGCAAAAGAGTGCAGTGGTACAGCTGGCTCTGACTCTGTTGTCCTATAATGTCATCTGCATGTTGGCTTTGAATGACTAGCATTTCAATTTAGTTTCCTCTTGCAGTTCAGAATCTGTATGTTTTGGACTTTAGGACATCATATCTAAACGTATTACTTATCTACTTAATGTAAGGGACTGTGTACTCGATTGTGGAAGTAATAATCAGTGTTTCTCTTATGCACTGAATAGAAAACTAGGTCCTGTTGGATAAAAAGAAAAAAATCATGTCTTATTGAAGTCCGAAGAGTGGTATAAAAGTGGTTATATATTTTAGTGTAAGAAAGTGGTTCTTTGATCAGAATATTTCTACTAGAACCTTGCTTCTTACTGGTTACATGTTAGTAATTTGCATTTAAATAAAAAACCATGTGGTAGTTTAGCCTGCTTGAAGTAAACCCATTTGTGTTGCTCACATTTGCTATTCACAGGGTGTACTCTCTGTGACCGAGCCTATCCCTCAGACTGCCCTGATCATGGACCAGTGACTTTTGTTCCTGATACTCCAATAGAGAGCAGAGCAAGGCTTTCTCTCCCAAAGCAGCTTGTTCTCCGCCACTCAATTGTGGGAGCAGAAGTTGGTAAGAACCTTGGAACCATAAAACCCCATTAAGTCTCTCCGTCGTTCGTAGGATAGAATTGTAAAAGTGGATGTGTATAATTTATTATTTCTGGTTGATCCAAGAAGTCAATTTATGGCTTAAAATTTATGCTTTTGGGGAATATTTGTTTTGTCTTCTGGCAATAACAATAAATCAAGTTGAAAACTTTATTGGGAAACCTCCTCTCTTAGAATCAGAATTGAATCGAGGAAAGAATCCTGGCCTGAGTCTTTGAAGCCTTGACTTCTGTTCTCAGCTCTCTCATCCTCTAACAATTACCCTAACAATACACTCTTTGGAATTTAGTTTCTTTTATAGAAACATGGAGAATTCACCACTGATAACTTTATGGCATAAAAGGTATTTAGATCAAATGTTTATAAATTGTCTAATAACTCCTTAGGAATAAGAAATGTAGACTCCCAGAGTTTACTTACCCTTATTTGAATTTAGCATGGCTTCTGAGTTACTGTGCCATTTCTTTGAAAACATAACGTTAGGTTCATTATTCTTTCAGCTTCAGCTTGAGGATGAGTTATTTGAAAGTGCTGAATAGCTTAGATAATATAGAGCAGAGCTTTAAGCACAGATTTTAGAAGTTTATTTTATAGTAATTGCTTTATATTTCTACAATAGAATAATGTTTTCTAGATTTTTTTTTTTTAATTTTTTTTTTTTTTTTTTTTTTTTGAGACAGAATCTTAACTGTGTTGCCTGTGCTGGAGTGCCGTGGCGTCAGCCTAGCTCACGGCAACCTCAAACTCCTGGGCTCAAGCAATCCTCTGCCTCAGCCTCCCAAGTAGCTAGGACTACAGGCATGCACCACCATGCCCGGATAATTTTTTCTATATATTTTTAGTTGTGCAGCTAATTTCTTTCTATTTTTAGTAGAGACGGGGTCTTGCTCTTGCTCAGGCTGGTCTCGAACTCCTGAGCTCAAACAATCCTCCCGCCTCGGCCTCCCAGAGTGCTAGGATTACAGGCGTGAGCCACCGTGCCCAGCGGGATTTTTTAACATGTTAACTCTAAAATTATACATTTGGAAAGACACGGTTAGGTTCCTTTTGTATAAAAGTGAGTTACAGGGTCAAGAATTTTTTTTTTTTTTTTTTTAAGAGATAGGGTCTCATTCTGTCACCCAGGCTGGAGTGCAGTGGCATGATCATGGTTCACTGCAGCCTCCAATTCCTGGACTCAAGTGATCCTTCTGCCTCAGCCTTCCATGTAGTTGGGACTACAGGTACATACCACCATGCCTGGCTACTTCTTAAAAAATTTTTTGTAGAGACAGGGTCTTGCTGTGTTGCCCAGGCTAGGCTGGTCTTGAACTCCTGGCCTCAAGCAAGCAATCATCACACGTCGGCCTCCCAAAGTGCTGGGATTACAGGTGTGAGCCACTGCTCCTGGCCAAGAATTTCTGATACCACTTCTTACTGAGCATTTCTTCTGAGCCCCATGTAATCTTTTTATTACATTTCAGATACTTACAGGCTGGGACAAATAAGGCTTAGCTACCTCTCAGGAGTGCTAGCGTATCAGTTCTTAGGTTCACTGAAAATTAGATTCTTTGTGTGAGTTAAGCACCTCTCTCTCTACTCCCATGTTAGACCAGGGGGAAAAAAAGCACCTCTCTCTTCTATCTTCTATTAGTTGTTTAAATAATTGATTGTGTAGTTGGTATCCTTCCACTGTAGGTGTATGGGCAGGAGAAACCATTCCTGTGCGGACTTGCTTTGGGCCTCTTATTGGCCAGCAGAGTCACTCCATGGAAGTAGCAGAATGGACAGACAAAGCAGTTAACCATATCTGGAAGGTCAGTGTTGATGAAAGTTTTCTGTGACTTCTGGCTGTTTTTATTATGATGAAGTATTTAAAAAGGGATCTAAAGTCAAAATCAGCCAGGACTGATACAGTGCCATTCACCTGCCAGTCATTTATTTAATAGTGCATCCTCTCTATTATTCTTGGTAGCCAACGTATAATATATAGCAAAGCACCAGCTATTGGAAATAGAGGACAAACTGTTTTAGTCTGCATTTTGTGAGGTAATCCAATGATTTTAATCATTTTATGCCTTTTAAGTACTTGTGGCAGCGGAGGCCATGGACTTTGTTTGTATAATAAAAGTCTTATTTTGTAATCAGCTAAAACATTCCTCAAATATTTACCTTGGGAAACAATTTTAGAATTAGAAGCTAAGATTATTGCTCTAGTTCTTTAATGGGAGGGGCTAGAAATGCAAGGTTTTGACATAAACAGCTATTCCTGTAAGTATTTATCTAAAAATCTTAGTCAATGTGTTGGGAATGAGGCCTGCAAAATTAAAGTGAGGGGAAAATGAGTCTTGCAATAATTGGAAAGGTAAGGTACCATTGTCATCAGGGACTTCAATTTTGGTGTCCAAAATAGAATGTAAGAATGCTAGATCCAGTTGGAGAATGAGAGGGAATGGTCCTCTGCCCTTAATGGGCATTCATTCATTCATTGCCTACCGTGTGGTGTGTGATTAAGACAGGTAGACAAGTAAGTAGACTAGTTTTTTGTCTTTTCTAGTGAAAAGGTGAATAATCAAGAGCAAAGTCATTCTCTTCCCTGAGCACCAACTGTAGGTTTTTTATGGTCTTTACCATATTGCTGGGAATAGGGGGGTTGGTGAAACAACAAACATGTTGGAGAAGGCAATCCTGTATTTTCACACTGACTGGGAAAGCTGTGACCTACTGCAAATGAGTAAATGAGATGATTGTTGATTGAATTTAGTGTGGTACTTTATTGCCTGTCAGTTCATTTGACATGTGTTGGCTTTCCATTGCCAGATATACCATAACGGTGTCCTAGAATTCTGCATCGTTACAACTGACGAAAATGAATGTAATTGGATGATGTTTGTGCGCAAAGCCAGGTAAGAGTAGTCTTGGATGAGAGAAATAGTTACCGTTCAGATGTTTTTAAATAGGAAGCTTTGCATGAAGTGGGAAAGAATCAAAGAATCCAAATTACACCAGTACCTGAGCATATTTAAAGGCTAAGGATTTTCAACTCTGGTAGTGGTTGACTAATAGTGATTATGAATTAAAACATATGAAACTGTACTTTTTTTAATGAGCGGTTTATTCAGTTTACCAATGCAATAAGAAACAATATATTCATCATTAAATGTGCAAGTGGGTGCCTTTTTGTTATATTGACTATTAGTTACCCTGTCAGACTGTTATGGGAGTTAATTCTTGTTCATCTGGCTATCACTGTGTCTTTTGTCACATTGTTTAAGACTTGATTGTTATTTCCTTTTTTTTCCTTCCAATAACAGACTCTAGTGTTTCTGACTATAAAAGATAATCAACTGATATATGGAAGTAAGAATGCTGTTTCTCTACTAGTCCCTCCTTTTAGGTAGTATAGGGAATTACAAAATTGTTCCAGAGAAAATATTTCTACCTAAGCTTTCATATAGGATTTCGCCATGGGGAGAATGATGTGTTTAGTATACATTTCAAAATTAATGTGCTTGATCTGTTAAATGTGATAACTTAGGAATCGGGAAGAGCAGAATTTGGTGGCTTATCCTCATGATGGAAAAATCTTTTTCTGCACCTCACAAGATATCCCTCCTGAAAACGAACTGCTTTTTTATTATAGCCGGGATTATGCTCAGCAGATTGGTAAGTTAATGTAAGACTTAAGTTTGTCATGAAAATAGCATAGTAAAAGCACCAGGACCAGGAATAAAGTTTTGGTAATGATTTACATATTAGCTGAAGCAAATCACATGCCTTTGTATATATAAAAACAAGCTATTACCTTTATATTTGAGGTGTTTGAAATCTGGGACATTCTCCATAAGCTGAATGTTATTGACCAAGCAGTATTCATATGAAATGATCTTTTACTTTTGTTTGGAGCTTTGATGTTCCTAAGGCTATTTTCTGAGCCAGTACCATTGAGATGTAAGTTCATGAAGTACAGCAATGACCTTTGATTTGATTTAACCCGCATAGGCTTTCTCTTTGCACTGTTTTATGATGACAAGTGATGTTTAAGAGTTTGTGTGTGCTGTAAATCTAAATATTTTGCTTAGGAAAGAGGATTTATAATCCAGTATTTACCAAGTGCTTTCTTTGTGCCTGGTATACTATTTTGGATGCTGGGGATAGAGCATTGAATAAGACATTTTTGTTTTATAGGTAGTGGGCAAATTGGAAATTCTGGTAGAAGGGAGAATCACAAGCAATAATTGTTAACATCAAGAACAAGTTTTAAGATTTCTATATCAGGAGACATTGAGTAATTTTTTTTAATAGGTGTTCCTGAACACCCAGATGTACACCTCTGTAACTGTGGCAAGGAATGCAATTCTTATGCAGAGTTCAAAGCCCATCTGACCAGCCACATCCATAACCACATTCCTAGCCAGGGCCACAGCAGCAGCCATAGGCCAAGACACAACAAAGAAAGGAAGTGGAAGTGCTCGATGTGCCCCCAAGCTTTTATCTCTCCTTCCAAACTTCATGTCCACTTTATGGGTCACATGGGTATGAAGCCCCACAAGTGTGATTTCTGTAGCAAGGCTTTTTGTGATCCCAGCAACCTACGGACCCACCTCAAGATACATACAGGTAAGTTGTATTGGACTGTCAGAATGGAATTTTCCCAGCAATTAGAAAATGCGGTAGTAAAGGCTTTGCAGAGGGATAGTATTGTGGGTAGAGTTATGATTTTCAGAGAAAGAATCCAGATTACTTTCAGCAGGACCTCACTGGATGGTGAACCTTGGTTGGATAATTGAGGGTCCTTGGAGGGTGTTACTTCCAGTTATTAAGATGACTCTCCAGGTGCCTCCACCATAGTTTGAAGGTACCTGGAAAAATACAGTTAATAATCAGGAAGTTGATAAATGTGTTTGGAATTAAATTGAAGGGAATTCTGTAGAAGCAGCCTGAGCTTCCCATTAGTGCTCACCCCTGCTCACCAGCCAGCCAGAGCTAATTTTTCTCCTTTGAATATAACTCAGTACACACTGCCAAGATTTGTGTTTTGAGCTTTCATTTTCTAAACTCCCTTTCTTAGTACTTATTTTATTTCATGCATACTACAAAATAACTGATAAAGTTTTAGCTTTCTTGGTCGGTCGTTTGTTCTCCAGATCTTTAAAAGGAGGTTTCTTCCTCATCCTTTTGCATTAAGACTGAGTAGTTGCAACAGAGACCATATGGCTCAGAAAGCCTAAAATACTGTATAGCCTTTTAAGAAAGGGTTTGCCGACCCCTAGCTTAGCAGGGTCTTATTTTTGCTTTCTTGGATGGATTTTATTTCATCCCTGGTTTATGAGGTCATATTATATGTTTAAACAAGGTAGGGAAAAACTATAAAATGTAGCTTATAAAAATATGTTTGCCTTGAGACAAGTTCTAGAATACATGAGTGTTTTTGTTAAATAATTGTGTTAGGCAGGGCACCAGGATTTGGAGTGATTTTTTTTTTTCATTTTTTTCATTTTCATTTTCATTTTTTTTTATATCATGTATCAGCTATGAACATAAAAAATAATACATATTTATGTCAGAGGTACTAAAGGAGGTGTATTTATTAGCTTTACTCATTTTGGTTGCAGAATACAAACTCAGTGGCTCTGAGTGGTTCTGGGTAGACAGCCCTAGAAATTAAAGTTCCACTTACCAGTCAGCTCTGCATTATTCCTGCCTCTGCTGCATACTCGTACATGTGCCTGTTTGTCTTGGGAATGCCAGCAGTTGTTGTATTTACTGGTTGATAATTTGGGTCAATTTGCAGGTCAGAAGAACTACAGGTGTACTTTGTGTGACAAGTCTTTCACCCAGAAGGCTCACCTGGAGACCCACATGGTCATCCACACAGGCGAGAAGAATCTTAAGTGTGATTACTGTGACAAGTTGTTTATGCGGAGGCAGGACCTCAAGCAGCACGTGCTCATCCACACACAGTAAGTTACCCTGTGGCCAAGACGTTGTCCCTCAGGTGGTGAGCTGTTGTGTGGCTGCAGCCAAGCCTACCAACTCAAGGGTTTGCAAGTGCTGACTCATCTCATCATCTGTTTCCTGCCTTGATGCTGTGGTAGGTAGATGCCTCCTGTGTTGCACATAGCCAAGCCAAGGTTGGAACACTAAGGTTTTGGTTTCATCCTGGAAGGTTTCACTTGTTTGCTTTTTTTTTAATTTTTCACATCTACTGTCTGTATTTTCTTGTACTCAAGTTTTCAAAACATAATCTCATTTATTTATTAATTTAACAATTTTCTTAAATACTTCCTTGATGCCCAGCCTTGTGCTAGGTGGTAGAACAACAGAGATGAGAGACACTGTCCCTGTCTTTAAAGAGCTCACAGTCCAGTAAAAGAAACAGACAAGTAAACATTTATCGTACTGTGTTGCAATTGTTAGAATAAGCGTTGGATGCTGAAAGACTATAGTAGAGGGGCACCTAACCCAGCCTGGGGGCATCTGGGAAAGCTTCCTTGTAGTTAGAGCTAAGCTATAAAGAAGATAAATCAGAATTATTCAGGGAGGCAAAGAAGAGTAAGGAATTAGAATGGTGTTCTAGACAGGGGAAATGGCATAGGCAGAAACGTAGATGCAGGAAGGACTGTTGAATGCAAGTGGTTCTTTGTACTTAGAACATAGTGTGCCTGTGAGAGAGTGATGGAGTGAGACGCAGCAGCCACACCGTGAAGAGCCTTTTGTCCTGTTAAGAAAATTAAATTTCATTCCAGAAATAAAGGGGAGCCACTGAAGGATCCACCACTCCCCTCCACCCCCCTGCATACCAGGAACTGTTCCATTGCTCTGTGTGTGTGCGAATTGCATAAAAATTTTACCATCTTAACCGTTTTTAAGTGTCCAGTTCAGTATTCACATTGTTGTGCAAGCACTGAAGGATTTTAAGAAAAGGAGTGACATGGTGAGATATCCATTCTATAAAGAGTACTCTGGCAGGTGGACAGAGGATGATTGAAGGAAGAGGAGACCACATAATGGGAGACTGATTAGGAATTTATTACTTAAATCCACATGTAATTAAAGGTCTAGCCTGTGTTAGTCATGGTGGTAGAGAGAAGAAATGTTTTGGGGGGATAAAAATTTAAAAAAAAAAACTGTTTTGTGGATCTCAGCTTTTAGCAAGTGTTAGAAGAGAGAGAAGACATGATGAGCTTGTATTATGGAGGTATTCTTTAGAAATCCATGTTCACTGGAAACTTTATGTATTATTGTAGAATTTGGATAAATACTTCGCTTTAATTTCAGCTCTTTTGTCTGCTTCTTAATCACAGTACAACCTGAAACACAAAACAGCCAAGGAGTCTGGATTTACATTCCTAACTCTCAAAAGGACCTTTTAAAACAAAGTCTTCATTAGTTTCATTATTAGTGTGAACTTTTAGAAAATTAGACAGGAATCACCAAATATTATATAGAATTGCACAGTGTTAGAGCTGAAAGAGATCTCTGGGATCATCTAGTCTAATTGCCTGTCTAATCAGCCTGTTGCCTTAACAAAATATCATAGATTGGGTGGCTCAGACAACTGGAGAGACAGCAAGAGATGGCAGCCATTGAGCAAGCCAGGAAGAGGGCCCTCACCAGAACCCAGCCCTGCTGGTGCCCTGATCATAGACTTCCAGCGTCCAGAACTGTGAGAAAGCAAATTTCTTATGAGAGAGAATGAGAGAGAGAATGGGAGCTCTGATCTCTTCTTATAAGGACATTGATCTCATCGTGGAGGGCCCACCCTCCTGACCTCTGCTAACCCTAATTATCTTCCAGAGGCCCCACGTCACACTGGGGGTTGGGGGCTGAGGGGACAAATATTCAGTCTTTAACACTGCCCATTATCATTGCCTCAGGAATGTGAAAAACAATCATTGTTGCCAGGACCCCACCCCTGGGAATTCTAATTTAATTGGTCAGGAGTAGAGCCCTGACCTTGGTATTCTGAAAAGCTCTCTAAGTGATTCTGATGTCCAGCCAGGGTTAAGAACTGCTGAGTTTGTCCAAGTGAAAGAC
This sequence comes from Propithecus coquereli, assembly GCF_000956105.1. NCBI lineage: Eukaryota > Metazoa > Chordata > Mammalia > Primates > Indriidae > Propithecus > Propithecus coquereli. The sequence continues at coordinate 2,693,615 of NW_012146967.1, read as the reverse complement.
TGATTTCCACAATATCTCTGGCAAGTGGATATATTATTTCTTAAATATCACACAAATGTAGTTTTGAAGAAAAGTTTTGCTTGAACCAAGTGACATCAGCCTCTATTTTTTCATCTACATCTGCCCTTTATTAAACTTACTATACACGTAAGTTTAATATTCCTTTAAATTGACAGCCTTTCATACAATTTATGGTCACTGTCATGTTTCCATTAAACCCTCTTTTCCTCAGGCCAAATGTCCCTAATTTCTGAAACTTTTCTTCATATCACCTAGTTTCAAATTTGGTACCCAAAAGTGATATATTCCAGATATGATCTGTTCAGTACATAGTAAAGTAGAATTATTGTCTTTTTTTTTTTTTTTTTTTTTTAAGAGACAGGATCTTGCTCTGGTGCCTGGGCTGGAGTGCAGTGGTGTGATCATAGCTCACTGCAGCCTGGAACTCCTGGGCTCAAGTGATCCTCCTGCCTCGGCCTCCCATGTAGCTGGGTCTACAGATGCATGCCACCATACCTTGCTATATTTTATTTATTGGTTTTGTAGAGACAGGGTCTTGCTTTGCTGCACAGGCTGGTCTCAAGCACCTGGCCTCAAGCAGTCCTGTCTCAGCCTCCCAAAGTGCTGTCGTCTTTCTTGGTCTTGACCTTGATTCTGTTCCTTCAAGTGATGCCTAATTTGCACTTGGTTTTTTGTAGCCACTTTACAGCATAATGCTGGTGTAAGTCATTCACATAAAAAAACACTATTCACTAAAAATATTTTTGAATGACACTTTAGGCTTCCTATAGAGATCATTAGTAAAATTTTCATATGTTTGTATTTTTACTTTTGGGCATTTCAAAGTGGATGTAGTAGTATTGGCATTCTTTTTATTTATCTGCTTAAAAAGTAAATAGCTGCAGCCCTAAAGCCAAATGTAAGAAGAGCTCCTCTCCTCCGAGAGTGGAAGGGTTATGGCAGAAACTGGCTTTGCCCTTCCTCTGAGAAAGAAGAATTTGAGAGGAAGAGTGGTGAGGTTGACTTCCTAGGTCATCTCCTTAGTCTCACGGCTTTACATTTTATCTTTATGATTTATATCTCCAGCCTCATACATATAACCATCATTCAGCAGCTCTGATGCTTTGGATATCTACCAGGCAAATCAAACCTAACATATCCAAGACTTTTTCTTTTTTTTTTTTTTAAAGAGTTGGGGTCTCTGCACTCTGGAAGGCCAAGGGAGGAAGATCACTTGAGGTCAGGAGTTTGAGACCAGCCTGAGCAAGAGCAAGACCCCATCTCTACCAAAACTAGAAAAAATTAGCCTGGCGTTGTGATACACACCTGTAGTCCCAGCTACTCTGGAGGCTGAGGCAGGAGGATCGCTTGAGCCTAGGTGTTTAAGGCTGTGGTGAGCTGCGATGATGCCACTGCACCCAGGGCAACAGGGAGAGACTCTGTCTACAAAAAAACAAAAAAAAGAGATGGGTCTCACTCTGTCACCTAGGCTGGAGTGCATTCGCAGGATCATAGCTTACTATAGCCTCAAACTCCTGGGCTCAAAGGATCCTCCCACTTCAGCCTCCCAAGTAGCTGGGATGACAGGCATGTGCCACCACACCTGGTGAAAACTCAACTCTTAATATTACCCCACAAACTTGATTTCTCCCAGTGTTCACCAGCTCATTAAATGGCACCATCATTCAACCCAGTGGCTCAAGCCAAACACCTTGGAGTAATCCTCACCTTAGTCTTTCCTTCCTTCCATCCTTCGGCCATCACCTTGTCCAAGCTACCAGGTTCTCTTGTATGGAACACTTCAGTAGTCTCCCAGTTGACCTCGCTGCTACTGCTCCTGTCTCATCTGTTCCCCCAAACAGATGCGTACACACACACTGTTCTGTCCACAGGTGCCAGAGCAATCCATTTCAGATATGTCAGATTGTGCCCATCTCCACTTGTAAGCGTCTAGTGGCTTTTCACCATATTTGTGTTAACAAGTTTTTGTCATAGCCTGGAAGTGCCTTCATAACGTGGTAGTGGTATGCAGCTACCTCTCCCACTTCATCTTTTATTACTTTTCTTCTCATGTTCTGCTCTAGCCACACTGGCTCTCCCCTTGCTACTATCTGATCATACTAAACACACCGTAGTCTCAGGTCCTTTGCACTGCGCTGCCTCTGCCTATCAACCGCTCCCTCCATGTACCTACGTGTCTTCCTTCCTCACTGCATTCAGGTTTCTGCTCAAATGTTACCTCCTCAGAATGGCCTTCTTTGATTGTCTTACCTAAAACAGGATCTCGTCACTCTCAACCTGGCTTCATTTTTTTTCATCTGATAATCATGTTACATGTTTTTTAGTTGTTTATGTTATCTCCTTTCCACTAGAATGCTAGCTCCATGAAGGCAGAGACTGAGTTTATCCACATTCTGTAGACCTAGCATCTAGACAGTGCCTGGCATATATTAGACACACAATAAATATGTGTTGAATGGACATATAAAAACCATTGGACTGGACAGTGAGAGGTCAGACTTCTAATTTGTTGTGGCCTTGAACAAGTTAGTTAATTTTCATGCATGTAATGTTTCTCATCTACAGAATTAAAATGTTAGATTACATTGGTGGTTTTAAAATTGCTCCAGAGAATTCCAAGGGCTCCACAGAATTCTTCAGTGCCAAATCTTGCTAGGAGAGGGTGGTAGAAATGCTAAGGTGGCCAGGCTTCAGAACTCCCCACTGCACCCTGCCACTCCTTCAAGGATTTTAACGCCCTTTATCTGTTCCATATTGGGCTTTCATTAAGACATATGCACGGTTCAGCTGTTCAAAAAAAGAGTTTAAAATTCCTGGTCTATATTATCTCTAAGGTTCTTTTCAACTCTCAAATGTCTAGGCCAGGGTTACTCAAGCCTTGACACTGTTGCTGTTTTGACCCAGTTAATTTGGGGGTGGAGGGGTGGCCTGCCCTGTGCAGTGTAAAATGTTTAGCAGCATCTTTGGTCTTTTCCCACTAGATGTCAACAGCACTGCCCCTCCCCAGTTATGACAACCAGAAATTCCTCCAGACGTTGCCAGATGCCCCCATAGAGGCAAAGTCACCTTTAGTTGAGAACCATTAGTCTAAGCAAAGGACAGAAAATGGCAGTTTCATAAAAGTAGTGTTTAGGAAAATATAAATTAACACCATAGTGAGATAGCATTTTATACTGGCCAGTTGGCAAACATTTTTTAAATTTGAGTCTTCCAATTGTTGGTAAGAATATGGGGCAACAAGCATTCTCAATGACTGACATGTATATTGATACAACTGCATTGGAAAGCAGTTTGGCATGATCTAGTAAAGTTGAAAATATGCATATCCTTTGATCCAACCGTATTGCTCTTGGATATGTACCCTAGAGAAATTTATACATAATGCAGAGCAACTTATTACAAGTATGGAAATGTTCATAGGAGTCTTGCTTATGATTAAAAAAACCTGGAAACCACCAAAATATCCATTAGCAAAAAACAAGTCCATTACCACGGATAATTTGTGGTATGTCTGTAAGTAGTATGCAGCAGTAGAAGGGAACTAACAACTTATACTGGCAGCAACTTGAATGAATTTCACAAGCATCTTACTGAGTGAAGGAAGCAAGACACAAAAGAAATATACATAATATGGTCCTATTTATGTAGAATTCTAAAATAGGCAAAATCAGCCTGTGCTGTTTAAAGTATACAAATGTTTTATGACTTCTGTATGATAGATCTCGTATAAAAAAAGCCTGATTCGTACCCCCATAACATGCTGAAATAGAAATTTAAAAAAAAAAAAGCCTGATTCTAGAAGGGTAGAGCTTCTCTGATAAAGTCCCAAGGTTGTAAAGAATAAGTGTGTGCCTCACTTGTCATTTGTAACCCCAAATCAAATGTTTTTTCTTGTATCCCTCTTAGAGAACGCCAGATCAAGTGTCCCCAGTGTGATAAGCTGTTCTTGAGAACAAATCACTTAAAGAAGCATCTCAATTCTCATGAAGGAAAACGGGATTATGTCTGTGAAAAATGTACAAAGGCTTATCTAACCAAATACCATCTCACCCGCCACCTGAAAACCTGCAAAGGGCCCACCTCCAGTTCATCAGCACAAGAGGAGGAGGAAGAGGATGACTCAGAAGAGGAAGATCTAGCAGACTCTGTGGGGACAGAAGACTGCAAGATTAACAGTGCTGTATATTCAGCGGATGAGTCTCTCTCTGCACATAAATAAAAGAAAAAGAAGCAAGCTATTTTGGATGGATAATGCAAAGGGAAAAACACACATAACCAGTTATCCACTACAGTAGTTTTTTATATGAAGTGGTTCCTGATTTCTTTTCAGCCAGTAGTCAAAACAGACTGACTGGGAATGGATAAAGCACTTATAGAAGAGTATAAATGAAAACACTTTTTAAAACATTGGAAAAAGAGAGCATGTGTCCTATTTTTAAGTGATGGATGGGGAGGAAACTGTCAACTTTTGAGGTCTGTTCCTTATATACATGATAATCTGGGAGATGCATTTATGCCAGAGTCAAAGCTGTCTTCTGCCCATATTTATTTCAAGTTCTTCCATTATTACATTTTCCTGCTCACCTATGACTTGGTAACACTCTAAACTTGGTCCCTGCGCCATAGCCGTCCTGATTGCTGATTGTGTTTTATGCAGATTCTTGTGACTTATACTCATCCCAGAATGGGTTGGAACACAGCAGCCTGTTATTTTTCAGGTGACAAGTTTAAAGCAGCACCTGCCTTAACCTCTCTTGGCTACTTGGGAGTTTAGGGTAGATCTTGCTTCCAGATTTTCAGCAGGTACCTAGAGGGCAAATAAAAAAGGACGGTCATTTATTTAATAGGCAGTGATGGGAAAAGAAAAGGAGAGAAGCCTGGCCACTGTCCAAGAAGCTAGCTTTGATGGAAGCCAGAGCAAATCACCTGGTTATGGTTACATATTGTTACAAAGTCAGAGGCTTAGACATGTGTCTCTCTGACTCCAGTAAAGCCTCCAGCCATTCAGACACAGGGGACCTGGAGGTCTAGAGAGCCCAAATGCTGCCTGCTGGACTGCCTCCTGACAGCAAGTACATGTGGACTCACCTGACAAAGTGGTACCTCAGCCCATGGAAGGGAAAGAAGGGTTTACCATATGAAAAGTATCAAGACACCATTAAAATGTTGCCAATTCAGAACAACAAATGACTCAAATGCATTGGTGTATTTGCATAGTTGGGCCTTCCCAGTTGTCTCTGTGCTGAACCTCACCAGAGAAGCATGGAAGATGCCAGAGAATTTGGAAGGTAAAGAAGGCTTAGTGGTCACCACATGGGTCTGTTTTCAGGTTCCCAGCTTAGTCAGTTTATCCACCACCTGGGCTTCGTGTCTCCCGTGCACATCCAACTTTCAGAAAGAAGCAGACCATCCTTAAGTTGACAGGGTTGTGGAATATGCGCTCCTGCTCAAAGGCACAACCTCTGGGCTGGAGTAGAGGACTCTGGTGGGAAGGTTTTGCTGCTAATGTATTTGTGGAATGAATGTATTTCATTCAAATCTGTATTCCTCTAGGAAGGATTAAAATAAAAACTTTTTTAAAATGTAGGATTCTTCTTATAATCTGGTTTTGTGGAGGAAGGAGAAGATGAGTTTTCTGGAGAAAATCAAGAACAATTTGATTTTTTCTGAAGTACTAAGTATTACAGCTTTGAGGTCATATTCTAATTGTTTCTGTGTAATAGTGTTTAGACAAACCATGTTTCCTGTGTTTCCAGCCACCTTCTGCCGTCTGCTTCCTCCTAGGAGAATTATGGCAGGTCTGCAGTCGGGGGCGGGGGTGGCTGCTGACACTGGGTCATGAAGTCAGGGCAGTTCTGGTACCAAGGGCAGCTTCAAGCTTAGCCTTTTGCCAAAGGCATCCTGGTGCAGCAGGCTCCTCCTGTCCCCGGGAAACCACTGGTGCTGGAACTACAAGTTCCCTTTTTTCCTTTATCTGAAGTACACACTGGCTTAAATTCCTTCATTTCCCAAACTGAATTGATGCCCAAAGTATTTAATAGTTAAGCTTAACATCATAAAAACAGCAGAGGAAGCCTGAAAAACTGAGAATGTAGCTGTTTTGCTTATTATTTACAATCACTCTTCCATTTTTGACCTCTTAGTTTTAAATGGTACATTCCAAGTTATTCTCACAGATGAATGAACTAGTAGCTGCCCTTTTGACAGGATTGTGCTCAGTCTTCTCTGCCCGTTGCAGGTGGCCTCATACATTGCTGCTGTTGGGTGAACGGTCACGTTGAGGGGCAGCATGTGATGAGTATGGGCTCCGAAGTCCTGCTGAGTGTTCTCAAATCTGGGCTTTGCTGCGTGATGAGGGTTTGGAACCTTGGCCAAATTATGCAGTCTCTCTGTGCTGCTTTACTAACTGTAAATGGGGAATAATGCGTTCCCACTTTATGATAGTATTGGGATGTCAAGTTAGTTAATACATGTTAATGGCTACCACGGTGCTCAACATATAGTAAGCAGTAGCTAATCTTCAGTTTCGTATTAGTCTAGATTTTTCATATTATCATAGATTTGTATGCTAAAAAAAAATTGGGCTAGAGATGACTCAAGAAGCCCTAGATTTTAGTAATACAAGTAAAACTGGAATAATTTGAGTTTTCAAGGCCAAAGCCTAGAAACTAATTCATAGTATTCTTGTAGATAGTGTATGCTTTGTGTTTCTTTCCTTAAAAGGTGAGTTGCTCATAATCCCTGCATGTGTGTTGTGCCGAGGTTCTCAGCCACATCAGAGGGCAAAGAGGTGACAGGAGCTAGAGTCTTCATCAGCGTTTTCAGACTGTTGACCAGTGTAATATACACACTTTCTAGTAAATACTCTACCTGTGTCCTGGGAAGCATGAATGTGCCAGATGCTATTAGCCCCTCATCATGTATGTAAACTCAACATCTGATCACCAAATTGCATCTTGGAGGCAAACACTGAACAGTGTATCTTCATGTACACAAGTGATTACTGTCTGTTACAGGCTGAACTGTATCCTCCACTCCCCGCTCCATGAAGTTCATGTGTTGAAGTCCCAACCAGCAGTATCTTAGAATGTGATGGTGTTTGGAGATGCAGTCTTTTTTTAAAAAAATTTTTATTATTTTTTTGTTTTTTAAGTTTCAGAGCCCTTAAGAGATACATACGGTCTTTAAAGAAGTAATTAAATTTAAATGAGGTCCTTAAGTTGGGCCTTAATCCAATATGACTGGTGTCCTTATAAAAATAAAGAAAATTTGGACACGGCTTCATACAGAAGAAAGATGATGTGAAGACACGGAGAAGACAGCCATCTGCAAGCCCGAGGAAAGGCTGCGACAGATCCTTCCCTCACAACGCTGAGTGGTCCTGCTGATGCCTTGATCTCAGACTTACAGCCTCCAGAACTGTGAGACAGTTTCTGTTGTTTAGGGCCACCCAGCCTGTGGTGATTTGTTGTGGCAGCCCTGGCAAACTAAGCACTTCCTAACCATATATACCCTCTCTATAGTGATTGCTTGAAGAGATCAGCTTTCAGAATAGTGTAATTTCAGTTTTACAGATTATCATGAGCAATATGAAAGGCAGTGACAATTTGTGGGGGTATATATTGCCACCAAGCAGATTTCTCTGAATGGGATGGAATCACTCAACTATTTTGGCTCCTTAGTTTTTCTTGCATATACACACTTGAGGATCACCAAGCACTCAGGCCTGTGTAGTCCTCAGACAAGGACAGCCTTCTTTTCCAAAACCACTTGTTAAGTGCTAGCATAGTTGAAGGCATTGTAGAGGGGAACATAAAAATGGACTAGGACTCTGCTTCTGCCTGGAGATACTCAAAATCTTGCGGTAACTCCAAGACCTGGCCTCACATCTGGATTACCTAAGGAAACGAAAAACTTCTAAGTGTCCAGGTGAACCACAGCCCTACTGATGAGCCTCCTGGGCTCTCCAGGTGATTCTGAAGCAGCCCACAGGAGTCTTATGCTGGGAACCATGCAAGATAAACACGCTGGCTCAGTTTCTGATGCAAGCCAGAGTCCAGCCAAGTTGTTACAGTATAGGTACAAAGTATTCTTAAAATCTGGGAGCAGGAGGGAAAAGTTACTTCTAAGGAGAGAAGTGTAAGAAGAGAAGACTGGTAAAGAACGTGGGCAGGACAAGCCTGGATCTGCTGCGTAGCGAGAGAAGGCTGGGCTTTGAGAAGAAAGTGAAGAGATGGTGTCTGAAAAACCAGATCGTACATTGGATACAGGACTGAACATTTTAGAATGCCTCATTTACCAAATCAGTAACAGTTTTTTGATTATTTTGTTTTTAATTACAATAATAGTGTTTATTTGTGGCGGGCATTGTTCTCATGCTTTATGTATAACACATTTAATCTACTCAGAAGACCTGTGATTCTCCCTAGTTTACAGACGAGACTGAGGGGCAGAGAGGTTAAGTATTAATTATTGGTGCATAGTTACACTGCTATTAAGTGGCAGAGCTCAGATTTAAACAGTCTGTGCCTTACCACTGAGCTTTATTGATTCTTTAATAGTGGCACAAATCTAAACTATTCTGTTTAAAGAATATTTATGTATGGGAGTTAGGGAGCTCATGGAAAGCATGTTCTTTGTGTTTTCTGTCCCCTGCAGCCGCCCTTCATCACCCTGCAGCACACCTTTTTTGCTGTTGCATACTTGCTGGGGCTCAGGCTGGACATGGGCTTTGGGGTCGGACTAACGTCAAGATCAGTTTATGGTCAGAATAGGGAGAGAAGCCAGGTGTGGTGGCTCACGCCTGTAATCCTAGCACTCTGGGAGGCCAAGGCGGGAGGATCGCTTGAGCTCAGGAGTTCAAGACCAGCCTGAGCAAGAGCAAGACCCCACCTCTACTAAAAATAGAAAAATTAGCCAGGCATGGTGGTGTGCACCTGTAGTCCCAGCTACTCAGGAGGCTGGGGCAGGAGGATCGCTTGAGTCCAGGAGTTGGAGGTTGCAGTGAGCTATGATGATGCCACTGCACTCTACCCAGGGCGACAGAGTGAGACTGTCTCAAAAAAAAAAAAAAAAAAAGTAAGGAGACAGAACCACTTATGGTGAAAAGTACTTTGGGAAAATTTACCTCTGGAATGATCTGTTATTGGTCAATAGACGTGACTTTTGGTCCTTCTTAGCTAGCACTATCTAGGCACTCGTGATACATTTGCTTGCAGACGTAGTCTCTAATGGTAGTAGTACATTTTAGTTTATCATTTGTTTCGTCCTCATAGAGCATTATAAAAGTAGGTTTTACTCTGATTTTCTAGATGTTGAAAATTAAGTTCAGAAAAATTAATTTTCTGCATTTCATATTCATTGATTTACTGCCTGGGAGCATTTTTATAAATGCATGTATTTCTCCCCCAGGGGTCTCTTTCATGTTAATCTACATGAAACAAAATTATTTTGACTCTGCTGTTGTTCTGACACTTCATTTCAGGGTGCATCACACCATTACTTATACTAGTTACATATTTGCACTGGGTTGTGAAATATATATTTATTTTTTTCTTTTTTGGAGGGAGGCAGAGAAAGAGTCTCGCACTGTCCCTCAGGTTAGAGTGCAGTGGCCTCATCATAGCTCACTGAAACCTCAAACTCCTGGGCTCAAGCGATCCTCCTGCCTCAGCCTCCCGAGTAGCTGGGACTACAGGTGTGTGCCACTATGCCTGGCTAATTTTTTCTGTTTTAGTTCCCCGGCTAATTTCTTTCTATTTTTTTTTTTTCAGTAGAGATGGGGTTGGGGGGAGAGGTCTCATTCTTGCTGAAGCTGGTCTCAAACTCCTTACCTCAAGTGATCCTCCCACCTTGGCCTCCCTGAGTGGGATTGCAGGCGTGAGCCACCGTGCCCAACTGAGATTTTGCTGATATGTTAGGAAATGTTTATAAGCTTTCTTTTACAAGGTTTGACTTTGGAATGATCTTACAGAGAATTTGAGGGTTTCACCTGTTCATAGGTCAGAGGCATAAGAGGTGGTGGGAGTGGTAAATGAGGAGAATTGGGATTATTTTGGAAGATAACTCCCTGAGGTGTGGTTACAAGATATTCAAGAAAATCAGAACCATTCTCATTCTATAGGGGAGGAGCTGCTTCTGTTGGCAAGGGTTTTGGGTACTTGTCACGGAATCCTCTCATTTAATATCACCACTTGACTTTTTCGGTTTGTATTATTTCTTCCAAAATAGTCTAATTTTTATTTACGAAACCTGCTGAAACAGTGAATTTAGCCTATGTTGTAAATCAGTAACCTGGAGGATCAGGCTGTATTCTGGTTTATCACTGTGTCACTCTTATGGCTACAAGAGAGAAGAAATTATCTCAGGGCAATCACAGGTGACTCCCTGGTTCTCTGACCTAGCTGATACGTCTGTTGAGTATGACTATGAAGCATGCTTCAACATCCAGATTTTCTATTTCTTCTACTATCAGTTTTAAGGTTTTTTTTTTCTAGTAATTTGTCTATTTAATATACATTTCCAAATTGCACATAAAATTGTTTGTAATATTGTTAGGTAGTTAGGATCTCCGGCTCTTCTCGGGATAAGGGTTCCCTGTTTTGGGGCTGTTTCTCGCAACTGCTCCATCTGGGAAGGATAAGGGCAGGCACTCCATTTTGGTGTTGCCCACACTTAATTGTGTCCTGAGCAACTGCTACACCTGGGGAAGGAGGGAATGCTTTATCAATCTGGGAATTCCCCAGCCCAGGCATAGTAAGATTTAGAAAGTGACCTAGAGTAACCTAAGGGTGATTAGTATGCCATTAGCTTGAATGTGCATCGCAGTTCCCCTCCTCGCCCCGCTGGTGGGCTTTCTTAGAGGGAGCTCATATAAGCAGATGGATTTTGACACCTGTTGATCATCTGATAACATCCTACACCTCCCAAGAGCCCACCTCCAGACCGGGCTAATAAAAGGAAACAATCCCAGAAGTCAATAGTAAGTAAGTAAGTAAGTGAGTGGGTGAGTCAGTGAGTGAGTTGTTCTGTCTCTCTCCACTCTTACGAAACTGCTCCCTGCTTGAGGTTACTCTCGTATTGGCCTTGCTGGTGATTTTTCCAAGAAAGGAGTCAGAGGACTGGGATAACAGTCTGGACTTGACACTTTGGAGTGTCTGGTTGTTATTCAGCCAAGAGCATAACAAGAACCGAGGGCAGACTCCCACCCTGCCGTCTTTGGTGCCGAAAACCCGGGATCTTCTGTTCAGTGTCAGTAGGGTCTGTAAGTGGAATCCCCCTTTCACCTCTGAGGTTGGTAATTTGTGTTTTTATGATCACTATTGCTATTAACTTTCTTGGTATTCTAAATAATGCTTTGATTTTGTATATTGTTTTCTGACATTAATTTCTACTGTTCTTCTGTACACATTTTTGGGTTTAAGTTGCTGTTCTTTTTCTAACTACTTAAAATGGCTTCTTGAATTATTGATTTTCAGCTTTTCTAATACGCATTTAAGGGTATAAAACCATCTGAATGCAGCTTTAGTTAAATCCTGTAAAATTTTATATACCATACGTTGCAATTCAATTAAAATATTTCCTAATTTCAGTTGTGCCTTCTCCTTTGACCCATGGATTATTTAGAAATGAATTGCATAATTTCTAAATATTTGGGCATTTTGTTTTCAAGTTGATTTCTAGCTTAATTCCACAAGAGAGACCCTACTCTGAATAATTTTAATTCTTTAAAATTTGTCAGTACTTGCTTTATGGCCCCGCATGTAATTAATTTTGGAAAATGTTCCACGTGTTGCTTGTGAAGGACACATATTTTGTTATTGAAGTCAGTGTTCCATGAATCACAATTAGGACTTGATAATTACATTGTTTATAGGCCTCTATCTTTACTGAATGTTTTGTCTGCTTGTTCCCGCAGTTACTGAAAAATGTTAAATCTCCCATTGTGATTGTAGATTTTTCTATTTTTTTTAGTTCTGTCATTTTGCTATGTTACTGGATGTTTAAAATTTTTTAAATATCTTTTATATTGGATTGATACTTTTTGTTTTTATTTCAGGGTATTATGAGGGTACAAACATTTTGGTTACATTTTATGTCTTTGCCTCACCCAAGTGAGGAGTAGAGGCATGCCCTTCCCCTCTACAATGTTCACCACATCCATTAGTTGTGAGTTTACCCCACCCTCACATCCCTGGAGAATATTACTACCATGTGAGCACCATAGTGTTGATCAGCTAGTGCCAATTTGATGGCGAGTACATGTGGAGCCTATTCTTCCATTCTTGTGATACCTCACTTTGGAGGGTGAGCTCAAGCTCTATCCAGGAGAATATAAGAGGTGCTAGATCACCATTATTTCTTATAATTGAGTAATATTCCATTGTATACATACACCAAATTTTAATAATCCACTCATGAATTGATGGGCACCTGGGTTGTTTCCACATCCTTGCAATAGTGAATTGTGCTGCCATAAACATTCGGGTGCAGATGTCTTTATTATAGAATGTCTTTTGTTTCTTTGGGTAGATGCCTAATAATGCTATTGCTGGATCGAATGATATTTCTTTTTTTTTGAGACAGAGTCTCAATCTCTTGCCTGGGCTAGAGTGCCATGGCATCAGCCTAGCTCACAGCAACCTCAAACTCCTGGGCTCAAGTGATCCTCTTGCCTCAGCCTCCCGGTAGCTGGGGACTACAGGCACGTGCCACCATGCCCGGCTAATTTTTTTTCTATTTTTAGTTGTTTGGCCAATTTCTTTCTTTCTATTTTTAGTAGAGGCGGGGTCTCGCTCTTGCTCAGGCTGGTCTCAAACTCCTGAGCTCAAGCAATCCTCCCACCTCGGCCTCCCAGAGTGCTAGGATTACAGGCGTGAGCCACCGCGCCCAGCCCGAATGGTATTTCTATTTTTAGCTCTTTGAGGTATGTCCAAATTCTTTTCCACAGAGGTTGCACTAATTTGCAGTCCCACCATCAGTGTAAGAGTGTTTCTTTCTCCACATCCTCGCCAGCATGTTGTTTTGGGATTTTTTGATGGCCAATCTCACTGGAGTTAGGTGATATCTCATTGTGGTTTTGATTTGCATCTCTGATTAGAGATGTTGAGCATTTTTTATGTTTGCTGGTCATTATTCTGTCTTCTTTTGAAAAATTTGTTCATTTCCTTTGCCCAATTATTGATGGGGTTGTTTGATTTTTTTCTTATTGATTTTTTTAAGTTCTAGATAGATTCTTGTTATCAACCCTTTATCGGATATGTAGAGAGCAAATATTTTCTCCCATTCTGTAGGCTGTCTATTTGCTCTAATGGTAGTTTCCTTGGCTGTGCAAAAAGCTTTTTAATTTTATCAGATCCATTTATTTATTTTTGTTGCTGCTGTGATTGCTTTGGGGGTCTTCTTCAAAAATTCTTTGCCTAGGCCGATGTCTGAAAGGGTCTTCCCAACATCTTCTTCTAGAATTCTTAAGGTTTCATGCCTTAGGTTTAAGTCTGATATCCATCTTGAATTGATTTTTGTGAGAGGTGAGAGGTGGGTATCTAGTTTCAATCTTCTGCATGTATCCAGTTTTTCCAGCACCATTTATTGAAAAGAGATTCTTTTCCCCAATGTATATTTTTGTCTGCTTTGTCAAAGATTAGATTACCATATGCAGATGGTTTCATCTCCGGATTCTCAGTGCTGTTCCAAAGGTCCATGTCTCTGTTCTTGTGCCAGGACCATGCTGTTTTAGTTATTATAGCCTTGTCGTACAGCTTGAAGTCTGGTAGACTGATACCTCCAAGTTTGTTCTTTTTACTTAAGATTGCTTTGGCTATACGAGATCTTCTCTGGTTCCATACAAAGTGTAGAATTATTTTTTTCTAGATCTGTAAAGAATGATGATGGTACTTTGATAGGGATTGCATTAATTCTGTAGGTCACTTTAGGTAGTATGGACATTTTAATGATGTTGATTCTACCAATCCATGAGCAAGGTAGATTTTTTCCATCTGTTTACATCTTCTACAATTTTTCTTAGTGTTTCATAGTTCTCCCTGTATATATCTCTCACATCTTTCATTAAATATATTCCTAGATATTTAATTTTTTTTGAGGCTATTGTAAAAGTTATTGTGTTTTTGATTTGAATTTTGGCTTGACTGTTAATGGCGTATATGAATGCCTCTGATTTGTGTGTATTGATTTTGTATCCTGAGACTTTACTGAATCCATTTATCAATTCCAGGAGTCTCTTGGTTGAATCCTTGGGGTTTTCTAGATATAATACCGTATCATCGGCAAAAAGCGAGAGTTTGATCTCATCTGCCCCCATTTGGACGCCCTTAATTCCCTTCGCTTGTCTAATTGCTCTAGCAAGGACTTCCAGCACTATGGGATTGATACTTTTATCTTTATAAAAAGGACACTATTTTTATATCTTTCCTTAACATCTACTTTGAATATTGGGTTAGCAGTACCACCCTAATTTTGGTATTTGAATAATATATTTTCTACTCTTATATTCACCCTTCTGTGTCCTTGTATTTAAGTTCTTGTAAGCAGCAGTTATATATTTTAATAATGCACCTTTTAATTAGGTGACTTACATATAATTATGAATATATTTGCATTTAAATCTTCCATTTCACTGTTTGTCTTCTATTAATTCTACCCATTCTATATTCCTTTTTTTCTTGCTGCTTTTGGATTAATCAAGTATTTATTATTCACTTTCCCTGCTTTTGGCTTGTTGTATGTTCTTTCTGTATTCTTTTAATAGTTAGCCTATAGGTTACAGCATGCACCCTTGCCTTATTAGGGTATAATACTTAGCCCTTCCAAAAGAATGTTGGGATCTTAGAATACCTTAACTTTGTCTCCTTCCACCCTTTTGTTGTTGTCAGGCATTTTAATTTTACAGACATTTTAAGCCTTATATAACATTACTAATTTTTTGATTATAGCCTTTTTAGTGTGTGTGAAGAGGTATCCCAGTGTGGTTTTGATTTGCATTTCTCTCATGACCAATGTTTAACATCTTTCCAGTGCTTACTGGCTTGACGTCTTCCACCAGTTTTGGAAAAATTCTTAGCCATAATCTTCTTGGATATGGCTTTCCCTCATCCCATTCTGATTCCAATTACTTGTGTGTTAGACTTTTGTACCATTCCTGATATGCATCCTAGGCTTTTATATATATATTTTTCTTTGTAAGAGTATTACAGGGGTACATACATTTTGGTTACATAAATTGCTTTTGTACTCTTTGAGTCAAAATTACAAGTGTGCCCATCACCCAGATAGTGT